>NW_028321894.1:13273654-13582850 GCF_036245765.1 Copidosoma floridanum
ATAAAACTGTTTTAGAGGCATCAGATACTGCAATACGTTTTCTGCCACCTTTGGTGCTGTGCAGCCATTTCAATTTTTTGGGTCAACCACTTTCTACTCCTAAAACCCCTTTTTTCTTTTCCTTGAAGTCCTAGGAATTCTACAAATTTAAACACATTAAAATTACAGTTGTGAGAAAAACAACAGTCTTAACGGGAAAAACTATTCGTAACATTATAAATTCAACTATTTTTTAACAAAATATGTCTTTTTTTAACAAAACTCATGTTTTATCCATCGCTGACCTAAGAATCAAATTATTATCAGTGCTCTCATTAGTCAATTAAAAAACGATCAGTATAGAATTATATATGCCTTTAGCAATAATGCCTTCCTGTACGCAATAGTCAAGCCTCAAAAGTTATCCTTGTCCAAGCCAACGAGTATCAATGTATATTTTGTCTAGTTTTTATGTGAGTCGATTATTCTAATGTTACACGATGTGGGCGCAGACATAAAGGTAAAAAGTGTATCTATATAAAAAAAACACTCTTAGGATCAAAGAGAATGTTTCTGGGGACTACGTTAAAGCAGACTTACATGAACAAAGTAAGAAATTTACTTACTTATAATTAAAATTAACTTGAAATTGACTTTTTGTACGTCCAATTTGAGCGGATATACGAATCTTGAAATCAACGTAAGGATAAAGGTGCTTCGGAGGTAAGAAACAACAATCCAACTCTCATTCCTGGCCTTGTAAACATAAAGGCCATTATACGCCTTTTTAGTCTGCAAACTACTACGGCCTGTACACAGGGATGGCAATGCACTTTGAAAAAGTATACTACAGCAACACTTATACCTAATGGTGTACTTACCTAGGTACATATGCTTTCAAACAACGTGTACTTGCTAGATCTGTGTTGAGACATCATACAAACCCTGAACAAGCATGTATATGTATATCCGCGCAACAATCCCCTACTGTTCTAACTTAAAAGGAGAGTCTTTAAATTTCATCTGTTAGTGGGGAGAGGTTGGTGCCCAGAAATTCGTAATAAAGAACAGTTTTTGATCTACATCGTTAAGAATTAGTTATATATTTATTAGTAAATTTCCACACCACCCAGAAAGCACTATTGTGGTACGTTGAGAGTTTTTTTTAGAACTCTCTATTATGTTTAGAGAAAAAAGGTATACATTATTTTTTTTATGATTAAATTCTAAACAACGAGAAGTTTGAATCACTTTAATAACATATAATTAATTTAAATTTTATATAACATATACTTTGTATTATTTTTGTGACTATTATGCATTCTATATTTTATCAACTGATATAAGTGGTTAGAAAGAATTTTTCATTTTCAGATTCAATGACAAATATGGAAATAATTTCTTTACAGTGTTCCACACTGTAAATTTGAAAAATCGTTTGTACTTTGTAGTATTAAAATTTAATTTAAAATCAAACTAGATATTTTTAAAATTTTTTTCAATCAACACTATAAAAGTTAGCGCAAAAGGGGAAGGAAATTGTTCATTCAAAACTTTTTTTTTATTTTCTGTATAGTGACTAAGATTTCCACATGAGAGCTTGTTCTTTAGTAATCAATAAAGTTGTAAATAAATGGCAAAATTATTATGAATTTATAATAGGAAACGATTATCATAAAAATGTAAAAAGTAGTGATAAATATATTAACACAATGTCAAAACATGGGACTTATGGTACAAGTATTGAAATAGAAAGCTTCTCAGATTTATTACATGTTCACGTTATAGTTGATTTCTCGAACAAAGATATTTAAACATATGGAAATTCAAATAGTAATCTTAAACTAAAAATTAGTCTTAAAGGAAAAATAAAATAAAACATATTGCATTGGTCGATTAAACATTATATATCCAAAAGATCATGAACGATTTTTTTTGAAACTTGTATTGAATAAAATAACTGGTTCGACATCGTTCAAAGAGATTAGAACATATAAAGGAATAACTTATGAAACTTTTAAATATACTGCAACTGCAATAGATTTAATAGACAATAATGAAAACATTAATGATATTTTTAAAGAAGCAATTGCTGTTATGTTTCCATATCTATTAAGACAATTTTTTACTAGATTTTTAATTTCAGAAAACGTTCAAGGTGATGAAATATAGAATGAATACAAAGAATTTTTTATGAAGGGTTTTCCTAATAGTAAAGATAATTTAGCTCTTTTACATATTAACCAAATTTTAGAATCAGAGGATAAATCATATGGATGCTTTGATTTAACTACACCAAAAAAAATGGATAGTAAAAAAGAAGATATAGATGATAAAATACGTTTCAGTAAAGAAATATTTAACTCAATGTGTAAACCTTTGAATAATGACCAGAAAAATATATTTCTTATTATTTGCGAACAAAAAAGTATTATTTTCTGTATAGATAGTCCTGGAGGGTCAGGAAAAACTTATTTATATGAAACGTAAATTTATTTTTTTATTTCTCAAAATAAAAAAATCATGTCAATGGCATGGACTGGCATAGCATCAATTTTGCTTCCAAAAGGGATGACCAGTCATAGAACTTTTAGACTTCCCATAGATCTTAATAATCTATAAAGTGCATTTTTAGAATTTGAGTCAGATAAAAAAAGTTAAGATAAGTTGAATTAATTATTTAGGATGAGGCTTTAATGAGTCCAAAAAGAGCACTGGAAATAGTAGACAGAACGTTAAGAGATTTATGTAATACTGATGAATGTTTTGAAAGTAAATTAATAATTTTAGGAGGTGATTTTTGTCAGATTCTCTCAGTGATAAAAAACGGTTATAGAAAAATTATACTTGAACAAACTATTAAATCTTTATTTTCATGGAACTAATTCCAAATTTTAAAATTAGTCAATATTCGTTCTAACGATGAAGGATTTTCAAAATTATTATTAAAAATTGAGGAAGGAGAAATATAAACTTTTAACATTTCTAAAAATTGGATCTCAAATGATGAATGTTCTCAAATATTTTTTAATATCTACAATTGTTCGATAAATAGTGTTATACTTACATCACATAGTGAGAACACCTCTTATTTGAATAATAAAATTCTTAAAAAATTAACTGGAGAAATTAGGACTTACTATAGTATAGATAACGCAACTTATGAAGGGGTTGATAAATCAGACGATAATATTTATTTAAATTTTCCCGTGAAAACATTGAACAATGTTCGTGAAGGATTACCACCTCATGCACTAAATTTAAAAATTGGTACAATAGTGATGTTACTGAGAAATTTAAGTATATCAGATGGACTCTGTAATGAAACACGTTTAAGAATTACAAAATTATTACAGTATAATATAGAAGGAGAAATAATAACTGGAGGAAGAATTGGAAATAGAGTCTTCATTCCAAGAATAACTTCAGACACAGGAAACTTCTCAACATTACAGTTTATTTTGTATCGTAAACAATTCTTAATCGTTGTGGCATTAGCCATGACAATAAACAAATCCCAAGGTCAAAGTTTCAATAATGTAGGTTTGTATTTAAAAAACCCTTATTTTCTCATGGTCAATTATATGTGGCTTTATCTAGATGCTAAGATAAATACAATTAATTTTTTTAAGTAGAAAAACAAAAAAACACAGAAATGGAAAATATTGTTTGGAAAGAGTTTTTTACATAATTTATTGACTTTACTTAATGATTTTTATAGATAAATCGGCAAAATTTATGGTAATAAATTGAAAGTCACTTATTAATGTTTCATCATTTAATAAGTATACATGACATGATTTATGAAAAATGGTGTGGAAGGCCTGTGGGGGGGCTGCGCGGGGTCTGTGGAGGGACAGGAAAAATTGCATGGGGGGCTGTGGGGGTCTAAGGAAAAAGTTAGAAAATGTCAAATAAGCGATGAAAACGGTTGAATTTCAGCTTATTTGTGGGGGGCTGTAGGGGCTCCAGGTGGGGGGTCTGTAGGGGCGCTGTGGAGGGTCTATGGAGAGCTGTGGGGGGATATGTGGAATGCCCCACACAAATAACTGTATAATATAGGGAGATATTATATAGTTGTACTGACGAAAGTGAGTCTCAGCCCGCCTCGCGCTCCTCCTCAGCTTCCCCTTGATTCACATAGTTATTTGCTCGTTTTTGCATCATTTTTAATTAAATTATATTTGAGTAACCTCCCCGGCGCTCCCTCTCCCTCCCCTCCACGTTCCTCCCCCAAAATTACTTATTTATAGAAAATTTTACCATCTGAAATATTAAAAAATATACGTAATTTAGTACCCAAGTCATACCTCGTTTTTAGGGTTTTTCAAGTCACTTATCATAGGTCTCCCTCTGTCTATTCTCTCCCTCTTATTCACGTATATTTTTTTCATGGTTTCTTATGAACTAATATATGTCTGTTTAAATGAGAGGATCTTTAAAGTTACATATTTTTTAATTACTGAAAAATTTCTTTCCAAACAATATTTTCAAATTCTGATTGATTCTTGGATTCAATTTTTATAAAAATTTTTTTTGGATTCTTACATATTGATAAAGCAACGTACAATTGTCCGTGAGAGAATGAAGGTTTTTTAGTATACAATTATATGGCATCAAAATTTTGTCCTTGTGATTTGTTGATAGTCATAGAAAATGCTAATATAAAGGGAAGCTGTTTTCTATATAAGACAAAAGGTAATGATGATGATATGCTATTATTTAATGTTTTTCTAGAAATATAGACTTTGCTTCTTTTTAATTCTCTCGTTATTATTTCTGCTTCTATATTATACTTAAATAACCTTGTTGTTTTTAATCATGTGCTCTTACAAAGACCATCTGATGTACCTAAATTTTTTATTAACATTACTATAACATTTATTTTTAATTTTAATTTGTGCGGTAGAAGACCTTCTCTGATATTATTTATAAATTCTATTGGAAAATTAATATTCATGATATCATGTTTTATCAACTCCTTTGTGAGTCACGTATTCTGCTGTTATGAACTCATTCTCAGCCTGCATTGATAATTACACGAGTAATGTTGTTATTTTGTCTACTTAATCTGTTAGTGGGGGGGGTGATGCGCGGAGCGCGCAGGGGGGCGTCAGCCTCACTAGTAAATATATATACACGATTCCCAAGTACGCTAGATGTACACTGTGTTATTAAGCCTTATCCGCAATCGATAACATTATAGTTTACTCATTAACGGAAGCCGTTGTTATCAACTGATGCGCGACCTCTAAACAACAGAAGCTGTATGGACAATTCACATTAACATTGACGTATAATCTATAATACTCTTATTTAACTAACTACTTTATACTTAATACATAGTCAATAATGTGTCTTCGAAAGAATGTACATAAAATAAACTCTGAAGTTTGTGAATAGTTGGTAGAGCTTTACACACACAAAAAATTTATACAAATTAAAATTAATGGGACATGATTTAATAAATTTTCCAGCTAGGATGTGCATTTTTAAAATAAAATAGCAGTGAAAGCATCTTATTAAGCTACTAATCCTCAAGTGTAGATATGTCACACCAAAAATTCTATACCACCAAAAGAAAGGGTTTACAATAGCATTTCTCATTTAACAATTTTATTTGTATGATCAGTTAATCTCAGGGTTGCCGGTTTCAGAATTAGTAAAATCTAAAGTCCAAATTCTGACTCAAAGTGCTGAATTGGCCGGATTTTATTCCAAATTTCACTCCAAAATGTCAATTTTGAATAAAACATTTTAAATTTTACCAACTCTAAGGGTTGCTTTACCCCCTAAAATATACCTGCACTATCCATTTAGTGTACTGAAATAAACTTTTCGTCACTTTAATGAACTTCTTTAGATTTTCAACGATTACAGTTAAAAACTTTAATTTTAAATAAAATATTTCAAATTTTTTCAATTGTAAGAGTTGTTTTAACCCCCTTAAACATACTCACACTATTTATTGTGTGTCTCGTACCATACTTTTTTTCTTTTTAATAAATTTCTGGAGATTTATTACAAATATAGGTAAAAATGTCAATTTTGAATAATTTTTTTAAATTTCATTAATTTTAAGGGTTGTTTTAACACACTACATAATACTTAAACTACCAAATGTGTATCCCATATAACATTTATTGTCTCTTTAATGAACTTCTGGCAATCTATAACAATTATAGTAAAAAATGTTAATTTCAAATAATTTTCTTGGTAGTTTGTCAACTTAGAGGGTTGTTTTCACCCTCGTGAAGGGGATGCTTGGAATCCGGACCACTTGTCCTATATTTTGTGTTAAATAAGCTGTTAGATAAAAAAAGACCATCAAGATTAGTTTATTCGTCTAGGAGATATTTTATTTCCGGAAAAAAACTCGTTTCGTCCCTCTGTGCAACGTGTAAGAAACTTAGATATGTGAAATATTAGTATTTTATGCTAATTTACATGTTGTTTATGTTTTAATAAGGATTGATCTTGCAGCACTTACCAAAATCGCTGACAGCGATTTCCTTGTAACAAAGAAGCTTTTTGAATTAATTCTAAATCAAAACAACATGGTGTGTATGACATCAAATGCTTGATGTCATTTGTGTGCGTGTATGTGCGTCAAAAGTGTTTTCAGCCGAGTGCTCCACGCGTGTGCTCTGAGTGAAAAGCGCATGCACCGCACTAGAAAGAGACGGTAAGACTGAGCTCCGTGCTCTCCCCGGCTTAACATCGCCCCACCGAGTCAGTCTGCAATTGCTCTGCATCACAAAAGGGAGTAAGAGCCAGTCACGCTGCACTGTGTCTCTTCTCCCTCCTATGTAAGAAAGTCAATGTACGCGAGTATTAAGTTCCGAACGAAAATTAAAGCTGAGTCAATAAAAGGAAGTCGCCTTTTTATTTACCCGCGTACACTACCATTCCCAAAGGTTCTCGTCATCTCTTGTTCGTCCTTCCGATCCGGCGCAACAACAGTGCAGGAGCACTGCCTCCCGGGCCCAATCCTGTACATGGTGTCAAAACTAACAAAAGTGTATACTGAATTCAAAGCTAAGATAGTTGCATAACTTGACGATAAATTTTAAATTTTTCTACAAACTAGAATACGTTTAGCTCTGTTTAAAAATAAAGACTTTATAACGAATTGTTGAATGCTGTAAGTAAATTTAAACTCTTTATAGTGTATAATAAAAAGCACATTACATTTTCATATACGTGATGTAAAAAGGATTAAAAAATTAAATAAAATTGTCTCTGTTTTGAGTATTAATTTGACATTCTTTCTATGTAACATTTACACTTATATTTATTACATATAACAATCTTTTAACTTCAGTCTTGAAGGTTTTGCAAAAACTCTTATTTATGTGTCACTCTTATCAACTTTAGTATTTTTTAAATAATTTTTACTATATAAATAATTGTGACTAACAAAATTGTTGCTAATATTTTTTCGTTTTTCAGTTTCAGCAGCAATTTTCGTTAGAGGGTCTGTAATTAGTTTGAAAGTTTCACTAAACACATTTTTAGCCTCATTTTTTCCAAACACTAACAGTCTGTACTTTTCTTTAACTGCCTCTGGTGCCTCTACCAACTGACGTAGAACGTTTTTTTTTCGATACACAATGATGCTCCAATGTCTTGCAACATACTTTAATAATTGCGCTAGGTGTGTCCTAAATGTACGGCAAAATTATCAAAGCTTTTTCTATAGCGGACGTTATTTATGTGCCTATCCTTGTTTATAACAAGAAATCAATGTTTATCGTCATTTCAGCAATTAGAGCATAAATTTTAAATTGAATGTATAACATGTCTAAGTTTATATGATCATTGTACACATGCCTCAAGTTAACTTCATTTTGATGAAATGAAACTAAAAAGTCAACTTTATCTCTTACGAGATGCTTTGGTACTTGAGAATATGATTGGCAAAGATAGAAGCAGTCCACATTTTTGTGTACCCATACAGCAAAAAGCCTCTAAATTATCTTGTTTTTCACAAGCTATATCATCAAAAATCATTATAGAATTTGGTAAAGTATCATCTAGCGTGTCTACAGTCTCGTATTCGCTGAAAGGTAAGTATCAACTCCAGTAGTTCTTTTGAAAACTCGTACTTTGGTTGATGTAGCGATTTTGCATACACGTACACATTTTCGAACTTAACTATATTGGGATGCAAGATTAAAGCTTGTAAGCTATTAGGTTAACCCCAATTAGATGGACCGCAAAGTACCACAAGAATACTGTCAGGAAGTAGTTAAAAATGTTGATGTGACCGCTTTCCTTATTTTACAATAGCGTCAAAATTTGGAACTTGTAACTTTATGGGCTGCTCTTAACACTCCATATCTATACTATATGAAGAGACAGTTACAGCTTATCTTTTAATTAAACAGTATAACGCTTATGTATTTCAGCTCTTTATTGAAATGAATTTGTCTGCTATATATGCATAATTTATTTCCTCAAACATTTAGTCATGATCCTACCTCTGAAGACTAATCATTATTATGCACCACCATGCAGCATAATGAATGACAAGATCTCGTGAATAAAATGATAAATTCTTCACCAATAGAGCATTATTTTCTAGGATATCAATATTGCGGTCCAAACACTAAGCTTGCTAAGCGTCTTGCTAGAGGAGATTCAAGAGTTAATCTGTTAGACGTATCGTGCAAAAAGCATGAAATAGCATACTCAAAAAATCAACAAAATTTAAAAGCCAGACACAAAGCAGATAAAATTTTAGCTAAGAAGGCTTAGCAAAGAATTAAGGCTTTGGATTCAACTAATAGTTAAAAAGCAGCAGCTACCATAGTGACAGGCACTGTAAATCTTAAAAGTTAATTTGGTATAGGGCTGAAAAAGGAGAAGAAACAAGGTATTAATAAAAAGAAATACAAAAAGTAGCTTAAAGAAAGAACAAAGTAGTGCTTCTAGTGCAATTATTAAAGGTGACTCAGAAGACATGAATACCAAGAGCAAAAAAACTTAAGATGTCATTAGTAGTGCTTTGAAAGGTGCTTAAAGTGCAGTTAAAAAATCTAGTGATAAAAAGCATATGAAAGCTCTCTGCATCTTATACCTTTCTACTTAAATTAGCGAAGCTCTAACTCTGATTCTCTTATTTTCTGGTTTGAGTGCAACCAGTGCTATAGCCAATGGAATAGCTGAAATTAACAAGAGCATTAATGCTGCTAAATAAGCCAAGAAGCTGCTAACAGAGAGTCAGAGGCATAATGAAACCATGAAAGCTATTGTAATCGAAAGAGATCTCCACATTAGACTGAATAAAAAATCTATTCAAAGCCTTTTTCTGAAAAAGGTTTAACAAGAAAAAAGAAAAAAAATTAAAAATCAAAAAAAAAGCTCAAAGCAGTAATATTAATTCGTTGAGCGCCGACCAACATAGATATCATGAAATATTCTAAGATCTTAGAAATTTCTTATTTTCATGGAGTGTTTAAGTATCAAAAAATCTTAAATCAGGACTATAAAGATAGAAGCACGAAAACTGGGCTGAAAAACCTCGTCGACAAGTATTCTACCAACAAAGGGTCTTGTCCTAAAAATAAAGGTTATGAGAACGGATAGAAATAAATTCAATATTGTAATACTTTAACATAAAGTATTTTGTAGACATGGGAAGTTTCAAGACACTGGGTAATGATCACGGCTCAAAGAATTAGCCATCCTTCCACACAGTGCTAACGATTTAGAAGCTCAAGTTCTTCTTTCTAAATCACTCTTTACCTGGAGAGAATTACCACAAAAGTATAAATATAAAAATGCATACTTTGAACTTTGCTATCACGGACTATCCTGGGACTTAGAAGAACTTGAGTATTCGGAAATAAAAAACATTTTACGGAAAAATCTTGAAAATGCAACAAAATACTTGTTATTAAAAATTTGAAACAAAAGTGGCTTGAAAGATTTGGCTTTAAAGTCACTGATATGACAGACTATCCGCCGTCTGAGCTCCCAAGATTAGTTACTACTAGTGCTCATCACCACGGTGCCTGCAGACCTATGTGACGTCTTTATGATGTCAAACGAATGAAAAAGTTTTACTTTAATATGGAATTAGTTGATGTTAATGACAACGACGATGACGATTATATCAAAGAACTGTGAAAAATGTATCCTATTTCAAGAATAAGATGCTTTGCAAAATCATTCTGTAAGTGTTCATTTTTTTATATTAATTTAAAATAAACTGACTGAACAAAATGTAACAAAAATGTTACTAATCATTTTTCTACCACTCTGCATTCTGCATTATCATACAATGCAAAAAAAAATTTATAGAGATAAAAACAAAAACATTTATTACATTTGGACACTTTAAGACATTTGTTAAATGCCTGTGAGATTGTTAATTAACGATGGAATTAATAAAACTATGAGGTCAATCATGGGCATATAGAAAAATGTAACAAATATAATTATAATTTATTTTCCTCGTTTGAATTACACATTTCATATTTCATTTGGCAGCACAAATTTCTACGCGATAAAGTCGTATGCAGTGAAAAAAATATTGCAACTCAAAAAGTATGCGAAGCACAGACACGTATAGTAAAGGAGAGAGAGAGAGTGCTAGCTCTCTTAGCATGTAATAATCTCTCAGCAGCGAAGAATAGGCACGAGAGAGAGAGTACCATTTCTCCTAGCATCGTATAATCTCTTAGCAGTGAATAACAGGCAGATAAAAGAGCGAGAAAGCGCCCGTTCTTCGTAATTTTATCTCTTAGCAACTACAGTTCAGGGTACTTGAGAGCAGTTTAGGGGGTACTTTTACCATCTTACAGCTAACATAGTCACGTACGCTAAGAGCAAGATTTATGATTCTCCATACTTTTATGTTGCAGTAGATACAGTTTGGGAGAAAATCGTCAGGGGGTGGGAACAGTTTGGGAGTACTCGGGAGCAGTGAGATAGAAATCAGATAAACTGCCACTGTTTACTTACTTATTAATATTCTCAATTTCCGTAAGATTCTGTTATTATTCTATGTATGTAGGCAACCTCCTTAACTATCAATAAAATGCATAAGTATAGTGTGCTTTAAAAACTACTATAGTCAATGAGGATGACTAAAATGTTTTTGAAGTAGACATTTTTGAAACAATCAAAGTTCTATCCACCTATTACATAATACGTTATGTAATTTCCTTAATCAATAGTTGTTTTTCTGTAAGCTTTAAGAAGTTCTGAAAATTCTACAGAAAGTTATTCTGTAAACTGTACCTATACAGGTTTACACAATCACTACATATATATGTAGACAAACTGGGACGTCTAGGTAGGGCCGAGCTCTTCGCCCGTACCATTATGCCACCATGTAATGGAATGTATTTGCCACACAAAGACCAATGTATGAAAGCAAGGATGCTTACGTGGAAAATTTCAGATCGGGATTTTTTGATATTTTTTTGGCTCATTTGTTACCTTAAAATTTTGTACTTCACCTGTTTATTTTCAAGTTATTGTCTTATTTCAATTTTAAATTTCTGCACTGTTAAGTGATGCTAAGGGGAAGAAAGAGAGAAAGCATGGGCATGCCTGATACCATATGTTACTTATAAACTACTCTCGCCGTCTAGAGAACATGTGGGGGTGGGGGGACAAACCAAAACACAGGGGGCAAGAAGAAGTGCGACGCTTTTCCCTATTTTTATTAACTGAGGGCCCTACATTAAAAGCTCTGCTTCAAAACTTTATTCACTGTCACTAAATACAGACAAATTGAATAAATCTTCGACTAAAATGTTATTCATTCTTCACTTTCTTATTCAGACTTAAGATCAAAATGTGGTCGAAAGATTAAAAGTTATTGCATTTATTGAATATGCCTGTTTTCGTGATTCTTGTCTTTTGTTAGCAGCTTCGAGGATTACTTTACTTCAGAGTATGATATGTTTATGATAAGTAACTGTGTTTTTTCAGAATAACTATTTTTTTATGCGATAACTAATATTTGAAAGAAAATTTAGAAATTTACGTCAAAAAAAAGGATTTTTGATATTTTGTCCTACTTTTTACGAATGCAAAAATTTCTAAGAATTTTTTCTGGTCAAAAAAATTTTAGCATATACTGTCAAGTTTACTCAACATATTGTGATACTTTTTGAGATTGATTCGATATTATTAGAGTAGTGAAAAAAAACTATTTTTCGAAAGTGTTAAGACTCCCACGTTATTTAAATAAGGAATCGATTTGTGCTTCGTGACTCTTGTTAACTTGATAATTTTTGAGTTTCGTGGTAACCTCAATTTTGACAGATAATGAAGACAAATAGGGGGATAAATAATTCTTTTTTAATTTGATAAGTAACGAACAACCTAATGTACATACATATAAACGTTGTCCAATGAATTACAGAAAATGAATTTTTCTGACTACAATTATCGACCATACAAGGCTTCTGTTAAAGCAAACAGGTGTACGTTTTAAGACATGTTATTACTTGGTTCCTTATTTTATAAACTAATATTTGTTTTTTTTCTTTCGACTACCACTAAGGCAGGGTTGTATAATTAATTTTATTTTATTATAATATTATTGTCAAGAATTTTGAGGTCCCACTGTGTCAAAACTCATTACTTCTTACAGGTGTCATGAATGTTGTGATGAGTACAGGTATTTTTACTATTACTATTTTTTTTTACATTTTTTTTTTTTTGGTATAATGGTCACACGATTTTTTTAATAGTATTATTTTTGTTATTGAGTTTAAGATTTATTATTAATCTCATTATTAATATAATTATTGATGCAAGCTCAATTCTCGTGATGATTATTAAAACTTTTTTTTGTTACTTAGATCTTTGTATTTACATTTTAACATTAAAAAAACTTGTTTTATAATTAATTAATAATTAATTTTATAATTTAGTTTTCTCTTTTGGTGTTCTCCTTCTGCTTTTTATCATTGAGCATTCGATATTTGCTTCAAAGTAAAGCATTTCGATGTTTTATTTACAATAGGGAGACTGTTAAAAGTATCTAGGTCTGCAAGATGATTTATTTCAATATGATGTTATTTTCTCGCAATGCTTCATTGTGCTTTTGGTTTCTACTGGGCTGTCTACCTTCTGTAAGCAATCCATAGCAGGTCGATAAAAGGGCTCTTCTCTAAAAAAGTGCTTGGACCCAAAGCTTATTGTTGTACAAACAAGAAGAAGGCGTCTTGATTAACTATAAAAAGATTTTTTTAATTTTTTGTTTTTCTATAGCAAAGTTTTTTTATGTACAAAATTTTCAGGCTGCTTTTCTTATTAAATGTAATATTATTTCTTTTTATTCTTTTTTTTCTTACGTCTCTTACTCTCGTAAACTGTAAAGAATATGCTAGTAACATCAGTAATGAATTCATTGTTAAAAAGAGTTCTTCTTTATCTGATGTTATTAAATAATTTTAGCTAGCCATTTTTTTTTTTTCCTAATAATATGTTTGTATTTGTCATTTCCTTCTTTTACTGAGACATACTTTTGCTTAACAATACTTAGATTAGATGCTTTACCTCTTTTCACGTCATCGTTATTCAACCTGTGTTATCTTTTCACACTAGTGTGTAGGTCTTCTGCCATAATGGTATTGCAATTCAGCGATGATATAGTTTTGTGTTATCAATTATGATATTCTATAAAGATCACGAATGTTGCAGGCATTTTTCTGGTTTTTCAGCTGGGGGAGCTCACTCAAATATAATTTGATTAAAAATGACGTTAAAACAAGCAAATAACTACGTAAATTGAGGGGGAGCTGAGGGGGAGTGGGGGGAGCGGGGGGGCTGAGACTCACTTTCGTCAACACAACTATATAATATAGGGAGATATTATGGCATAATACAATAAAAACAAGTATGCTGGTCAGTATAAGACTATGCAGTATAATCGAAGCTCCGGATGATTTGAAAACAACTTCCTACCACCTGCGCTTCTTACACCACCATAACGTCACGCTCACGTCTGTCACATACGCTGACACACTTATTTCTACTCCAAATTTTGTACCCAAAATATAATTGTATCCCAAAAATTAAGACAAACCATCCTGTGGTACCGCTTTCTTTCATAAAATAGTAGTACATGCCAGTGAATGTCCTTTCAGGAAAGAAGTTCGTCACACATAGGTTGTTTTAACAGATATTATTTAAGCATCAAAAGTTTACTAAAAAAGCATAAAAAATATTTTTTTAAATTGCAGATTGTTGGACTGTAACCTTTTTTCACGTGGTTAATTTTAAAAAGATACGATATATTATGTAACTTTAAGAAAAAATCACCTGAAATTGCATTTATAAGATCTGTATAAGCCTCCTAATTTTTGTTTGTATAAAAGATAACTTTTGAATGAACCTGAATTATTTCTAAATAGATATGTAATTTCTTTTTCTTCTTTTTTTTTTTTTTTTTAATAACACAAGAAAGATGGAATCATGTATGCGTAAAAGTGTGTACGTAAGTACATCAATATGAGAGAAATAATTGCCTGCGTTGCTGTATATACTTGCACTCTTTCCACCTCTCTGAACTTTGAGCTGAGCTTTTCTTTCACTTACTACATGATAAAAGTCTTTACGTCAAAAAATCACCCTAATTAAAAAGGAGAAATTATGAAAGAAGAAAACGCAATAAAAATAATTTATTGTATGTATACAGTACAAACAAATTTTTTTTAATTATGAACATATTAAAAAAACGTGAGAAAATTATATAAACAACTCTTTATTTGTTTTAAAAGTAATAAAATATGAAAGATGCTGTACTAAAATATACTAATTTTTAAGTTTTTGAAAAAAACGTTTCACTAAAAAAAATTATTTCATTTAATAAATAATTTGTCACTGTCATTTATAACTAAGCCAAATAATTTTTATATCAGTGAATAAGAACTTACACTAATAACAAGTTATGCACCACACCATAAGAAGAAGTAAATCGAAATTCTTATATTGGGACCGCTCATGGCAGAGTTGGTAAGGTATTCGACTCATGTGCACAAGGTCAAGGGTTCAAATCTTTTTACAAATTGTTTTTTTTTTTTTTTTTTTTTTTTTTTTTGTAAACTTGTTAAAAGAAAAAAAAATACAGTTGATAAAATTCAAAATGTGTGGTGTGGTGGCGTTGTGTGGTGTACAGAGGGCCGGAAGTACGTCAAGGGGGGTGAGGTGAAGGGCGGAGAATCAAGCAAAATCCACTTTCGTTACACTTTTTCTCGAGGTCACCAATCTGAAATCGTTCATTTACTCTGTAGTGCAGAGTGCGCTTATAGACAAGTAGTGCAGTCTTAGATTTGTTTACAAAAGATATTTAATATTTTTACCAATTAAAATATTGTGTTTTAACGTACATTCCTACATTAAATTTGATACTTTTATTAGTGTTTTAATTGAAGGGGAAAATCCTTATCAAATTACCAAGAAACACTGAAAAAAAAATTCTTAGTTTTCAGGTTATGTTGCTCCATGAAAAAAAATTATCAGAAATACGCTTAAGTTGTAACTCTTTTATTCTAAATACACAAATTTACCTAAATATGATAAGATTTATTTTGTATAAGAACTTATTACGTAAATTTGCTGTAAAACATTTAAAAAAGCACAAACTAGCTGTTAATAAACGAGAAAAAAAAGAGAAATTGGGTCAACTTCAAATCTTTATACCAAAATACTTATTAGAATTACTTGCTTTTACAAAAGTTTTATAGCGCTTAGCTGTAAACAAAGAATTGTGCTTAAGGTTATTCCTACAGTTTGTACGATACAAGTAAACAAGCATTTATCTCGATTAAACTATTTCTTATAGACAAATCACTATGCAAAAGGACTGCAACTTTCTTTTTTCCTTCGTGTAGAGAAGTAACGATTGATAAAAAGTTATTTTTGTAAAAACCAAGGAATCAAGATGCAATACGTAGTTGTTAAGGTCAACTACCCGTCAGAGGGTGGGTTTGTTACCCAGTGCAATGTTAATTAAGTTTAGTTGCCAAGTATATCAATAAAAGAAAAAAATTTTTAAATTTGTATCTTCTTTTTTTCAAATCATCTTAGAATCCCTACAATTTATTCAGCAATTATTTAAGATTATGTCTTCGTTGATACATTTTTTTCACACGATGACATGAAGGAACCTTCATTCTGTCTTAACTCGAATTATCAGTCGTGGGCTAGAAGGAACATCTTCAAATAACCACCTTTATTTATATAATTAAACTATTTACCCAACAAAATTTCTTATAATTAATCGTAAATGTTCTAAAATAACTCTAAGAAAAATTCCAACCACCTAATAGGCAAATGGTCACTTTGAAGGAGTTCGTAAGTATTGCTTATAGTAACTCTCCCAAATTTCTTTCACCATATACAAACGTATTTATCTATTGGTTGTGGAACTTGACTACTGGGGTACACAGATGTGTTAACCACCAAGTTAATACCGTCAAAGTTTTTATCTTACTATTTGTTGGATTCCAAAGATAATGACATTGAACCAGGATCATCCACACGATTTCCTTAGGCAATAGACTGCTCAGATGTCGTATTTATCTCTTGATTAAATGACGCCAAATAATCAGTCCTAGCCAAGAGGTTGCCTGACTCTCCAGGATCATTCAGGGCTCCTTACATCCTTGCCATTTTATTTTTGCAGAATATTTTCGACCTTTTAGGTGAGCGCATTGCAGCGTTCGCACAGCGTTTTTTTACAAACAACTAGTGCACGGGTTCAATTTCAAATTCAAATTTTAGTTCATAAAATCATGACAAATTACCTTATTTAATAAAAGAATCATAAAATAAGAAAATATTAAATAAAATTTATTTATTTCATAATGTTCACCCTTATAGGATAGGAGTGACGGATAGAGAAAAAACAAGCTCACGAATAACGTAATCAATCTTACGTGTTTCATATTCTCAAACAATAGATTGTGACCTTGTATGTAAAGAGAGAACACTTTATAGTTTGTTCATGAGCAATGCATAATTCTAAGCAGGTGATTTACCTATAAACGTACATTGACAAAAAATATACTTTACTGTCACTACTTATACTCAGTAACAAATTAATAAAAAAATTTTTCGAAGCGTGTTAAACGTAAAAATGCTTAATAAGCAAGCTAATCGATCGTGAGTCAAACAAAAATAAAATTGAAGTTTGCGAACAAGATGTTAATGGTATTATACGAAAGCTACAAATGATTAAGGTACGTCTGAAACAACTTGTTGTTTATAGAGTGACACATATGTAACTATCTTAAGCTTTTATCATCCACACGATCCAAAGTAATGCAGACAATATGACTTTTCATACCTGTAATTTTATATATTTATAGAGAGTCAAAATATTTTGTACTATATTAGACAAGATTCTGAGAAATCTTTAAAATACAAGGATAAGAATGCATAAATAAACATTTCCGATGAACCTTAAACAAATTATCTCAGACCTCACCCTTTATTTGTAAAGAACCATAAAACGTTTATTAGTCCCCGCTAACCATTGATAGAGACTTTGTACCCTCCCTCCCAGAATCCTGAGTAGCTGTGGTAGCTACGTGGGCTTCCACCAAATCGGAGCTCCCAGCGTATTCCCTTGAGAAGGTTACTACATAAGATACTTTTTTTTTAAACGTTCTTCATGGTGGTATCTTCTTTGTTTCGTGATAAGTAGTCAAACTTAGCACTACCAGTTTGTCTTTGAAACAAGTATCTCAAAAAAGGTTGAAAATAGCACAGCAGCTCTTTTCCTACCAGAGAAGTGCGCTATTTTCTCCTGCTAGTAAGAAGTCACCATTCTACCTCAGTTTCACCGAGCGATATGTATGGAGTGGTGTACGCCAAGGTGGCGTGGATCTACTGTTTGAGTTTGTGTCTTATGTCATACAGTAGTAGCGTATCTTATTCGTCTTTTTATCTCACGTTCTTGTAAAGGTCCTTGTCATACGTTGTCTATTCAATTTTTCCTCAATATTTAACTTACTAACCAAGTAAGAACTATGTTAGTACCTTATGTCTGTCAATTAGCATTTTGAACCTTGAAATATTTTATATAATTTATTAATTCGAATAATTTTGAATTAAGAAAGTAAATTTAATAAACAACCAACTTATGTTTTATATGATGATTTAATAAATTTAGAAAAGTCAGAAATAGTTGATTTTACAAATAGTATGGGTGATGAAGTTTCAGATTCGCATTTACAATTTTATACAATTTATAGTTTCCGTAACTAAGCTTACTTCCATGATCATTGGTTAGCCACTGCTTGCGTGCACGCAGTCACAAGATCTTACAAGGTTAACCACAACGATCGTAATCCAACATGAGCGTACTTATGGTGATGACAATAATTAGGCTGCTGCTTTTAACGTTGGAACCCAAGTCGACGGTCTTTCCTTTCTTGTTCCTCCCTGATTCACTTTTTAGGCGAGTCTATAGTGGTCTGGTTTGCTCGAGCTTTTCTCACACAGCTTAGTTACCAAACTAAGTCTTACATCTACTCAAAAGACGCAACAAAACTGACTTTCCAATCTTTATAATTAGTTTGGAGCACTTCATGGGAAAGAAAAGGCAAAAATTGTTATGCGCAAAGAGTTTTTATACTCTTGCGTGTGAGGAGGATGCATCAAGTTGGGGATCCAAACGACCAATCAGAGCTTAACCTAATTACCCTTGACTGATATGAAAACAGTCGTGGTGCCATAATTTTACAGTAATTAATGGCTAAGACTGCTAATCTCTCGAAAAGAACAAGTCATTGTCGAAATCGTGTATGATATTTCTTGTGGAAATACGCAGTAAAAAATGTTGAAATTGCTGATTGATCACATTCTTTGGTGTATTGTGCGAATTGATTTTGTAAGATGATGTTATTTAAGATTGTAGGAGATTGCACGCGTAGTTCGAGTTTTGTGACAGTAGCTTTTTTCAAAAGAGGTAAGTTACATGTCACGTGGTTGCAGAAGCAGGTATACCACTCGATGTTTGAGATTGCTGAGCTTTTGCTTTTTGTAATTTAAAAACGAAACTGTGTGTTTCGAAGTAACAAATATTGAGTTCATGATATAGCATATCACACGAGTACAGTAATAAATTTTGTTTGGTGTTTGCACATGCCCTACGAGCTTAAATGAAAATGAAGATATGAATTTTAACTGAGTTAAAAGAACAACACAATGATTCCTGTTAACCAACAATTAGGTTCGTAAGAACACTTCAAACTATCGATTTAAAAAATTAATCAACAAAAATCTGAAGACTATTCTATAATAATGAGTATAGCTTTTTATTATTTAGTATCACATCTTTTTCACGGCTACTTTCAAATTGATGTGGTCGCAACTTTCTACGCCAATCCAAAATTATTTGGCATGGAAAATGGGTTTAGTCGCTCTTTAATACTATTAATGTGTTATAATCATAAATAATGAACTTTGTGTCTTTTTTTGTAGGAAATTTGATAAGGAAAAAATTGATGGTCAAAAAATTACTCTAGAAGCAATAGAAGCAGAGATAAAAGCAAAAAACTTAATAAAAAATTGGCAACTAATTGTATTAAATGAATAAGTAAAGACAACTTTTAATTTGGGAAAACTATTTCTCTCATATTTCTGTGAAAATTCTGTAGAAAAATGACTAATTTTGCCTGAACTGAAAAATATAAGATTAAACCGTAGTTTTTGTTTTTGGGCAATGGACTAAAAAGCTACTTTTACAGCCAGTGCAATCTGTGACATAGTGGGAGGTGTGGGGAGCGGGAAGAGACTAATCCGTTTAATGCCAAGTCAAGCTATACGTATATGCTTACAGTGGTTGCTGCAAATGTGTAGATAGTGCTGACGATACGTGGCGTGGAAAGGAGCAGGGGTCTGATTGATTTTTTCGATGTACGCTACAGCTTCCATGATTTACTGTCATAATATACCTTTAAAAATCAAAAAGTTACTTTTTTGTTACTTTTTTGTCATAAGGTTGGTGTTGTGATGGTAAATCTCGAACGGAATTGCATGTATTGAAGTACTTAATCAAATCCCATGCTGGGTCCAACCGAAGGAGACTATACGAAAGGGAGCCAGAGCCATCGAGTTCTTTGGTGTGCGCACAGGAACAGAGAGAGACAGCTGCATGCAGCAATGTATATAGCTTTATTTACAGCTGTTTTACTATAGTCGGGTCAGAAAAAAGTCTTGTTACACTTTTTTTGGTCTAGCCTCCATTTGTCCAAAACTCATAACGCAAGAATAGATACTTTATTACAAAAGAACCATAATTGTGTGTATTTAAACGATTTTCAAGTCAACGATAAGTGCAACCCTACATTCCAAAATCTAGTTGATATTTACGTTTGTCAACCGTGCGAAAGGCAAGTAATCAGACAACCAGATATCATTACATTACTGACAGCCTTAAACAAAAACAGAGTCGAGAGAAGGTCTCCAATTCCTCAATCGGAAAGTAGCAGTGACAGTGATCAAATGCACGATGTTAATGAAGATTTAAATTCCAATAATACCTTGCTTGTTTTGTAATTGTACTGTCATGTTTATAACTTACATTTTCTTAAGTTAACGTTGTTAAACTTATTTATTCAATGAAAATATTCGTAATTTAAAAAGTAGAAAGTACATAAAACGTTAATTAACAATGTATTGAAACAAAATTTATGAATTCAAATTACTCCACAACTGTTTTATCAATTCATACTCCCCATACACTACTGTTTCAAATTTTTTCAATGATAAGTACAGGACTATAGATTGTTATGAGCGAAAAAGCCACGATAAAATTCATTAGCCTCCAAATAAAACTCTCCTGGAGATGAATATATTGATTGCAAACGAAGCTACTCGCTCAGGTAAAATCAGTCTATTAATTACTGTACCTTTGAGTTCGAGCATTTGTCAAATGAAAAAAGAATTAAACGTATTGCGTTAAATGTCTTTGCATGGAAAACAAATTGCACTCGTCTTCGACATACGAAGCTCGTCCTCAGCCAAGAATTAGTAAACGCTTAGAAAATTTAACTGATAAAGAAATTAGAAAATGTTATTTATCTAACGCAGTAAATTGTTTGATGCTGAATATGAAAGATTGTATGTTGGTCGTAGAAATTGGTGAGCAGCAACAAAAACAAAAAAGACTTTTTTTTAATACTCTTGATAGTTTACTTCAACAATTCAAAGAAAAATATTAAAAAGTAAAAATTTTGCTATCTTTATTTCGAAAACTAAGACCACAAGAATGTATTTTAGCTGGTAAAACAGGAAATCACAATGTGTGTATTTGCAAAACACACCAAAATATGAAATTAAAAATCAAAGGTATAAAAAATGCTATTATTGAGAAATTACAAATTATGTTTGAATAACAAGAAATCTCACAAATATCATTTAGCCAATAAACAAGTACAGATAGTTGTGAGATATTATCAAAATCAATCTTAAAAAAAAAACTCTTAACTGGCTTAAAAAAGATATTACTGATTTAGTAAGGTCCAACTTTCTAGCAACAACTCAAGCAGGTTTCTTTCAAAAAATAAATAATACTTTTCAAAAAGGTGAACTAGTTATGACTTTAGGCTTTGCTGAAAACTATACTTGCCAAGTTCAAAACGTATAAAACGCAGTTCAATAACAGCACTGGGCTACTATTTGAGCAACTCTGCATTTCTACGTCGCTTATTTTAAGAAAAAAATTCAATACAACACAGAAATTTCTCATTACTCTTAGAGAATTTTTACCACGATGCTAATTTCGTATTTTTATTGAGCTTAAAGTCAATATCTCATTTAAAAAGAATTATCAATATTGATAAGATAAACAAAATTTCATATTTTTCAAATGGTGCTCCATCTTTATATAAATGTAAATTCAAGTTTTTTTATTTGATTCGTCACAAAAAAGATTTTGGTATCAAAGCACATGAAGCGGAATTTTTTGCCTCATTCAACGGTAAAGGGGCCTCTGAATGCATTGGAGAAACAATGAAATGACATGCATTACAATCTAATTTGCAGTATGTTGATAACTAACACATCACGCCACAAAAATTCTCATAAAAAAAAAGTAAAAGTATTTTTCAATATTTAAGCTCTGATTTTCGCTCAGAATACGAGCATAACAGATACAAAAAGTTTTTAGAGCTGCGATACGCATTAGTTACAATACTAAAAAACACTCGCCAACATCTTTGTTTTACACCAACCAGTGAAAATCAACTATCATATGATTGAATTTTTTTTAACGAAAAAAGCTGTCGCTGAAAACATTAGAGAAATGATAATTTAACGTCAAACTTTAACTTGGCTAAAGAAGAAGATGCAGCTTTAATTATTGATATTATTAAAATTAAAAAAAAATTTGTTGTGTTTTGTTTCAAAAAATTTCAGTCCCTGACAAGCTGTTGTCAAGTTAGTAGTATAAATTAATTGTTTGACGCATTAACGTCCTCCTCACCTGTAACATGTTTGATACATTACATATTCATACACAGAACTATACGAACAATTTGCGCCTCTGGACGTCAAGGAAATATGTAAACAAATGACCGAATCAAAATTCCTTCTTTATTATTTTTGTAAGTGTTTGAAAAGTGTAATTTTTCTTGCAACAATTTTGAGTGTGACTAAGTTGTTTTAATAAGTAAACTATTACATCAACTTGAAAAATATGTTCACAAACTGCCACTACTTTGCTCCGTGCTCACTAAATTTTATAAAGTTTATTTGAACTTGGCAGTAAAAACAGCGTTTCTTGTGAAATTGTATTGTACAACAATATTGTTAATAACTAATAAGAAAATGAAAATTTCAAAACAAGAATAAAATATGTGAGTTTTGTTTTTCAAAATATTATTACAGAATGAAAATTGCTTTATATTTTCTTAGCTTTGGATTTTTAGGCAGTCCATTCCAAAAATTTTGACTGCATGTAAACTCATGACTGGACAGAGAGTCTTACAAAACAGGATGGCGCTAGCAACGCACCAAATGGTGCTACTATCTACTTCCTTCATGGTTGTAGTTTTTTCATCACAAGACGAACAGTCACATCAAACGTGGTGACCTGGCATTACCGAGGCCTCATTATCCAGCGTCACCCCCTGACAGGGCCCCCATGCCAGCAAGAGAGAGATCCCGCTACCAACCATCCGGAGCTTCTTGAAAGTGTGCCTGTGTGAGTGTAGTGTAAGTGTATCATCTGCGTCTAAAAATTATAATACAACTATCGCTTACTTTCATACATGACACGCCCCTAGTTTTTGTTTGCCCACTCTTTGTATTTGAATTGCACGTTGCCCCTTATATCTTAGAAGCGTGCCCCTATCCACTACCTGGAAAGCGCCTGGTATGGAGAAACTAGCAAAACCTCCGCCTGAATTATAAGTAGAAGGAGTAGTTCTAGAAGTAGAAGGAGTAATAGTAGTTGAAGTAGTAATAGTAGTAGTAGTTGTAGTAGTGGTAGTAGTAGTGGTAGTAGTAGTAGTTTTTTTTTTTTTTTTTTGTGGAGGGAGAGGGAATGCATTGAGGCCAACTGCAGGGACAGCGGTAGTGTGGGACTCGGTGGATTTTTTTTATCAGACCACCCATACCCACTAAAACCCCCCCCCATGCCACGTGGCTTTTGATCCACCCCGGAACCACGTTAGAATTACTCCAGGGTGGAGCCACCAGGAAGACGATCGCGTCTCACAGCATTAACGAGCTAACTCGCCACAATTTTCTAGAGGTGCTGATGCTCTCGAGTCCTGAAAAAGACTCGGGGTCCCTGAGGACAGCACTATTTCTAGCGGTCCATAGAAGGCTGCTAACCTAGCAAGCACCACTATAAGCTTGATGATTTCCCTTGCTGATAAGTAAAAAGTACCTAGCGCAGCGTGGGTCCACATTAGCCTGACTTTTAACTCAAGGCCTTTATGCCTTATTTTCTTCCTGCTTGGGCCTTACCCCTGGCCTCTTCTAGCTTTTTTTTGAACGAAGGGCAGCTTCCACTGCCTGCTTCGTGCTTGTTGTCCGTCGTTGGGCAAAGGAAGCACCGTGCTGGGCCTGGACACTCTTTTTTCCGGTGGTTTGAGTTTCCACACCAGAAGCAAAGCTTCAATCTGTTTTCTTCTCTGCAGTTGCCTGAGACGTGTCTGTATCCCAGGCATTTGTAACATCTTGTTACTTTAATTCTTCTTCGTATTCGGCAGCTTACGAAGCCAACTCCTAACCTGCCTTCCTCTTCTACTTGTCTGGCAGTTGCTTCGTCCACCTTTATCAACGCCAGCCTCTGTCCTCTGGCATTTGGCTTTAAAAGAGCTACTTCTGGCTCCTGGCTCTTAAATCCAAAAGTCCTATCGAAAGCCTCTTTGACCTCATCTTCTTCTACAATAGCATCCAGGTCTCGGACCTCTATTGTCACTTTTTTGTTGCTCAATTTGATAGTACCCTGTCCAAATATCGACTTTTCAATTTGCTGTGAGAATGCAGTAGCATTCTCTACACCTTTGGCCTTAATAAGTATGTCTCCTTTTTTTGTAGTGCCAACACTTTAGACTGCCACGTTAGCCATGTCGGGGTCAAAGTTCGCCTTCATCGGCTTCAGCACCGTTTCAAAGGTCTGTCCTTCAGCCATCTTCACTTGTACTGTTGTTGTCGCATCCACTTTTTTCTTCTGGCTTGTTTTTTCATTCAGGGGGATTTCTTCTTGTTAGCCACTGCCTGTTTTCTTTTTCTTTGGAGGCATGGTTTGCTGGCGTTTCTCAGGGCTGTCCGATGGGCTCCTTTTTTTTTTACTTCGTTCTATTTCCTTTAGGGCAGTGTTCAGGGTTCTTCTCTGAACATGCCGTCGGAAATTATCTCGCCTTTGTTCCCTCCACTGCAGGGATTCAAATGACGACTTCCAAGCGTTTGCATACATTTCTTCTTCATAAAGAAAGCCTTTTTTTAGCACCTCTGCCTCTTGAAGGTGTTTAAGCGCGGCTTTGAGCCCATTTATAACAGCGTTGGCTGTGTTGCCGTACTTATCGTTGATTAATTGTAGCATCTCTGTAATATCTTTCGTTGCTGATTGGACTTTATCAGCAATGAAGTAGTAGTAGTAGTAGTAGTAGTAGTAGTAGTGGTAGCACTAGTAGTAGTAGTAGTAGAAGTAGTTGTAGGAGTAGTTGTAGTAGTAGTGGAAGTAGTAGTAATTAGTAGTAGTACTAGTTTCTTTTGTTGTGGAGGGAGGGGACATGCTATAATGCACACCACAGAAACAACGATAGTGTGGGACTCAACGAATTTTTTTATAAGACCACTTGTAACCACAAAAATCTTCCAATGCCACGTAGCTTTGATTTTACCCCAGAACCGCGCTTTATTACTTTAGAATGGAGCCATCAGGAAGATTATCGTAGCTTATAGCATTAGCAAGCAAGCTTGCCACAGGTAACTAGAAGTATCAATCCTCTCGAGTCCTAAAAAAGATTTGGTGTGCCTGAAAATCGAAACCTATGTCTAGCCCTACTTTGTTGGTTTCATTAATTCTTCTAAGCACCACTCTGCTTGAGGCTTTCCCTAGCTGATAAGTAAATCGACTAAGTGCAACGTGGGTCCATATAAGTCTTGACACCCCTTAGAAGTTTTGCCGTCCGATCATAGAAATTTGTTACGTCGGAACTGATGGTAACGATCCTACTTATATGTATGTATATACGTTTTTGGTAAGCACTTGTACCTGCACGTACTCTACATCTGTCAGTAGTCTGTCAGTCTGGTCCGAGCCTCTGCACCGTGTTGTTAGTACAAGGCTCTCTTGAAGGGTGTCTAATAAATCCCACGTGGCTATGCAATAAATACTTAGATCTGGCGTTTCACTCATTGCACCTTACTCCTCCTAGCTCTTTCAATTAATTAAGAAAAGTTATAGGCCCAGCACAACGGAGCGCAAGAATCATGTAGGTACAAAAGAAGTGTGCGTGAAAAGTAATAAGCCGTGAGTCGCGGTGTCCACGCGAAGCGCCATAGGAGGCTTCCACGCAGTGGACCGTTTAACGGGGCGCGAGAACAATCGTTCTTGGGCCGTGGCCATGAAGGTCTGCTTACAGCTCATGGATCTTTGGAGTAAGATCGAGCCCATGACGCCGGGCACACAGGTCAATCAGGACGTTAGTGTTAACATGAAGGCAAAGGCCCGGATAATACTCTCCGTGGATCTAAGTGTGTATGTTCACGTAGCAGAGTTGGAGATACCATTATTGATATGGGAAAAATTACGCAAGGCATACGACGACAAGGGGCTACAGCGCAAAGTAAGTTTGCTGCAGGAAATATTTATGACGCGGCTTGAGCATCGCGCGTTGGTGGAGGATTTCATACGAAAAATTCAACCTACCGCCCAGCAACTTCGTGCGACAGGCATGAACTTACCAGACAACTGGGTTGGTGCTCTACTACTCGCCAGCCTTCCCTCCAAGTACAGGCTGATGATCATGGCTCTCGAAGCATCGGGACAGGACATAACCGCTGACCTGGTGCAAACCAAGTTGCTTTAAGAGGACTGAACAGCGGAAGTGAGAAATAATCAAATAGGAGGGCCTTACACAACCCCCCCTTTTTATCGGTGGTCACGGAAGAAAGACAAGTGCTATGATAGAAGCGAGCCAGATTAAGGCAACCGTTGCTATAATCGCAACCGCTCCAGCCATTACGCTTGCGACTGCAAGTCGCGCATACCAGGAAATCACCATGCACACCAAGCTGACGCAGAGGAAGACAACAAAAACAGTAGCAGTTTCATGTCGGATCAAGAGGAGACAGTCATCACAATGTTCAGCTTCACAGCTATGGACACCGTACATGAGAATGACTGGATCCTCGACTCCAGTGCATCAAAGCACATGTGCCACGAAGGTTCAACCATTTAAGACGAGCGCAGTAAGCACGTTGCGTGCATAGCTGTGGCAGACAAAGGTATTATTTCAATCCAAGGCATAGAATAAATGTTGTTAAACAATACTTGTACTAAGGGCTACCCCAAGGTCAGGCTTACCAACGTTCTACATGTATCGAACCTCGCTATAAATCTATTATCGGTGAGTGCAGTAACTCGAAAATGGTACCGTGTATCGTTTCACGGTAAACAATACGAAGTGCACGACACGAAAGGAAATTTAGCTATATGTGGATAATTGTGTAAGGGAGATGTGTACAAATTAAATTTAAGGTCTTACACAGATAAAGACAAAATTTACAGTGCCACCGCTGAAAAGGCAGCGAAAGTTGAAAGCGTAAATATCTGGCACAAAAGACTAGGTGACTAGAATTATACCTATATAAAGCAATTACGTGATAATGTAGCCACGGGAGTGAATTTTTCGAGTGCCGAAAACCTCTCACCATGCGATATATGTGTCAAAGACAAGATTGTAAATACGACGCTCAAGGATAATGAGAAGCGTGCCAGCGAGAATCTGGAACTCGTACACACTGACGTCTGTCAAATGGACACACCATCACTAGGAGGCTCAAGGTATTTCCTAACCTTCCTGGACGACCAGAGTCGAAAAGCCTTCGTGTACTACTTACAAACAAAAAATTAAGTGGCCAACTCGATTAGGCACTTTTTTAATTTTATGGACGTGCAGTACGGTCGGGGAATTAAACGCCTAAGATCAGATAACGGAGGCGAATATATTAACGCCGAGGTTAATCACATCATACAAGAAAAGGAGACTAAACGAGAAACATCAATTGCTTACAATTCCCAGCAGAATGGAGGGCAGAGAGATTGAACCAGACCCTGATGGATGAGGCCCGCTGCATGCTTGTTCAAGCTGGACTGGGTCATGAGTTTTGGGCAGAACGTATAGCAACAGCTCTCTGTCTCTACAATCGCTCACCAAAGGTACATTCAGGGAGGAGGACACCAGAAGAAGTTTGGCACGGTCGCAAGCCTGACTTGTCAAGCCTCAAAACGTTCGGCTGTAGAGCACTGAGCCTCATTCCCCGACACATGAGGACCAAAATGGATTCAAGAGCCTTGGAATGTATCTTTGTAGGTTATGCCCCTTTCCAGAAAGGCTACAAACTATGGGACCCTATGAAGAAAATATTCTTCACAGCACGTGACGTAACATTCTTTGAGGACCAGTTCCCTGCTGCAACCAAATCACAAGTTTTTATACCATTCCCGATATTGGAAGCGCCTAAACAGTCAACTATTGTGCCAATAGATGAAGTCCTCGCTGACAGCCAACTAGCAGACCCCAACTCCTTGGACGAGGAGATAGGGGGCAAAATCAGACAATCTGATAGACCTAAACGCAGATCAAAACACCTGGACGACTACCAAACCTACTCAGCGATAGTCAAGCCGAATGAGTCAACCTCTTACCGAGATGCAGTAGATTGTCCTGAGAGAAGTCAGTGGATTACTGCAATCAAAGAGGAGATGAAATGCATACACACTAATAACACGTGAGAATTGTGTGATCCACCACCAGGTAGAAACGTTGTTGGTTGCAAGTGGGTGTGCAAAAAGAAGAGAAACATAGATGAAAGCACCAAATACAAAGCCCAACTCGTCGCGAAAGGTTATAGTCAAGTGGAAAATTTGGATTTCGACGATACTTATTCACCTGTGGTAAGGTTCTCAACCTTAAGGCTTTTGTTTGCTCACGCAGCTGAACATCACCTTGATGTCCATCACTTCGATGTCAAGACTGCTTTTCTCTATGGTGATCTAAAGGAAGACATATATATGTAACAAGCAAATGGTTTTGTTGCCAAGGACGCTCCTCACAAAGTTTACAAGCTGAAGAAAGCCATATATGGCTTGAAGCAGGGGAGTCGAGCCTGGAATACAAAGCTGCATTCACAACTCACTAAGATTGAGTTAAAACAGTCTTGGATATGATGCGTGTGTGTACCAATATATTTAAAAGGAGGTTATATTCATTATAACAGTGTTTATGGACGATCTAGTTGTATTATCTAATGATAAAAGTAACACTGACCTTTTTGGAAATAATTTACAAAAGGTAATTTCCCTGAAGGACCTCGGACCATTACAAAAATGTTTAGGAATAAAAGTGATACGTTATCGCGAAAAAAGAACTCTAAAAATTGATCAGAAAGAGTTTGTTGATGAATTGCTAAGGGTGTTTGGTATGCAAGATAGCAAAATAGTTTCAACGCCTATGGCTGTCGGAACTACGCTAGAAGAGGTGCCGTCACCGACTTCAACCATCGAAGTTAACCAGCTGAAAAAGATCCCTTACAGAAAAGCTGTAGGCTGCCTACTATTATTGTCACAAGGCACGAGGCCAGATATCGCACAAGCTTTTAGCGTAGTGAGCAGATACAACGACAGCTACGGAGAACAGCATTGGTCAGCCATCAAAAGAATTTTTCGCTACATACAAGGGACGAAGGGCTATGGGCTGACGTATCAATGAGACCAAAACAATCAGCTAGTCGGCTACTGTGATGCCAGCTGGGGTTCTGATCAAACAGACCCAAGATCGAGGACCAGCTATGTTTTTCTGTTGCATGGCGGTGCGATATCCTGGAACAGCCGTAAACAGCAACTGTAGCTCTTTCCACCACCGAAGCCAAGTACTTAGCGCTCAGTAGCGCTGCAACAGAAGCAATCTGGCTTCGAGGTCTACTAATGGAACTAAGGATTCAAGAGATGGGACCAGTAACTGTGATTTGTGACAATAAGGGGGCGATTGACTTAAGTAAGAACGCCAAGTTCAGCCCAAGAACGAAGCACATCAACATCAGGTACCATTTTATCAAACAGCGGATTGAAGATCAAGAACTGGAAGTAAAGATTATTTTCTCTGAAGAGATGCTGGCAGACGTGTTGACCAAACCTAGCCCACTGCCAAAGTTCATAGAAACTTTCAATCAATTGGCTTATACGTTTAAATGATTCCTTATTTCCTATTACTAAGTACTTAGCTACACATTTCCTTTTATTTACCTTTACACTTCATTTTTTATATATATATAAATGTACATGTCTATATCTATGTATACATATAATTAAGGGGGCATGATGGTAACAATCCTATATATATGTATGTATGTACGTTTGCAGTGAGCGCTTGTACCTGCACGTGCTCTACATCTGTAAGTAGTCAGTCAGTCCGGTCTGAGCCTCTGCACCATGTTGTTACTGCAGTACAAGGCTCTCTTAAAGGATGTCTAATAAACCCCATGTAGCTACGCAATAAGTACTTAAACCTGGCATTTTACTTATTGCACCTTACTCCTAGCTCCTCTAATTAATCAACACAAACTTCTATAAGTTAAGGGCGGAACTTGTAGATTTGTTCTACAAACAAATAATTTTAATTTTTGTTCGTCAGGAAACAGCCACTGGCACAAATGTCTTATTTGCTTTTATTTGTAGAATGCTTTTCTTTAAAATCGTTGACTCGGAGTTGTGGTGTTAGATTTCACCGAGCGATATGTATGGAGTGGTGTATGCTGAGCTGGCGTTGATTTATTGTTAGAGTTTCTGTCTTTTGTCATACAGTAGTAGCGTATCTTATTCGTCTTTTTATCTCACGTTCTTGTAAAGGTCCTTGTCATACGTTGTCTATTCAATTTTTCCTCAATATTTAACTTACTAACCAAGTAAGAACTATATTAGTACCTTATGTCTGTCAATTAGCATTTTGAACCTTGAAATATTTTATATAATTTATTAATTCGAATAATTTTGAATTAAGAAAGTAAACTTAATCAACAACCAAGTTATGTCTTATCTGATGATTTAATAAATTTAGAAAAGCCAGAAATAGTTAATTTTACAAATAGTATCAATAATAAAGTTTCAGATTCGTATTTACACTGTTATACAATTTATAGTTTCCTTAACTCAACTTACTTCTATGATCGTTGGTTAGCCGCTGCTTGCGTGCACGCAGTCGCAAGATCTTACAAGGTTGACCACAACGATGTTATTAATCCTACACGAGAGCACTCGCAGCGATGACAATAATTAGGCTATTGCTTTTAACGTCAGAACTGGTTTCAAAAGAAGTAAGTAACATGTCATGTGGTTGCAGCAGCAGGTATACCACTTGATGTTTGAGATCACTGAGCTTGTGCTTTTTATGATTCAAAAACGAAACGTTGTGTTTTGAAGTAATAAATATTAATCATACGACGTGTTATGTCACACCATGTATTGACGGCTGTTTTTTCCTTTTTTCTGGCCTCTACTATTGCAAGTCTGAATATCGGGTAGCTTTCATTGCCAGTTCTGTAATTTATATCCTCTGTCTCACAGTAAAAACACTGAGATGATGTCTTACTCTCTTTTCTCTGATGATAACAGATTCCACACTGGAAAAAGAAATTTGTTCTATGAACTTCACTGCATGCTGACAAGAGAGGACCGTACCCTAGAGATCAAAAACATCTATTCAAGGTCAGTCTTTTCTTACAATTCTCCAACTTTTGTTTTGTACCTGTGTTTCAGCCATTTTGTCAAGTGTTACTAATGACATTCTTTGTTCTACAGAGTGGGCTCTTAGAAGTTTGACTTTTAAATCTTGATAACAGTTTCTTATGACTTTAATTAAGTGTTTATTCTTATTTAATATTTTAACAACACTGTCTAAATCAGGGATTTCAAGCGTGGTTTTCCACGCTGTGGTGACTACCTTTCTCTGGACAGTTACTGTCTTTGCTACATTGCAGGAAAATTCTTCTGAATTTTTAATTTGATTGTCTTCTAAGAAAAAAACCTTTTTTTTTGGTTGTGACGACATTCTCAATGACAGCTACTATTTTATTATGGTTCAAGTCAGCTTTTAATGACTTAAGTACCCTGGCAACTTTTTTTTCTTTTCCAAACTTTACCAGGACGTTTGTCGTCACATCGGTACTTTTTTTTAGCCAGTTCTGTTTCTGGGTATGGTTTTTCTTGTTTGTTAATGCAGGTTTCCTTCTTTTTTTAAATGACAAATTTAAAAGCTTTCTTCGGACTATAAGGAGGACTTCTGTTTTTTTCTGCTGGTTCTACTTTTTTAAGAGCACAGTTCCAAGTATTTTCATCAATTTACTGACCAAACTTGTCTTTTTTTTTCTCTTTACTACAATGAGTTAAACGTTTCCTTTTAGTATCTGATGTGCTTATGTTCATGTCAAAGACCTTATGTTTTAAGCAATCTGCTGTTATAAGGTGGTTTCAGGCAGCCTTAAGGCCATCCTTAATAACAATGGCCGTATTACTAAACCACTGGTTAATGGCCTACAGCATCTTTGCTGTCTTCTTCTAAGCTAATTCAACATTATCGATCTCTAGCGATCTTTTTTCTTTAAGCTTACTTCGAATTTGAATTAGTCAACTTCGTATTGAGTCTAGTTGCTAAAGACAATGACATTGCTAGTGTCAACTGTGTTGCTGCCTTACCTTGTAAGACTCAGTCTTCATCCTCTATCTGTGAATGTACTTGGAATGTTTTATAGTCCCTGTCAACTATTGGTAGCGTTTTTGTGCTCCTCCCCTCTCCTAGAATCCAGTGGACCTAACGTAGCTACCCAAGCTTCCACCAGATCAGAACTGCTAGCATATTTAATTAAAGAGGTTACTACTTGGGGCGATTGTTTAGCTTGTACGTTCTTTATTATAGTATCTTTTTTGTTCCGTACTGATCAGTGAAGGATACCACTATAATTCTTACTAAAATAAAAATTTAAAAAGCATTTGAACCATTGCCACCGCCTCCTGTTTAACCAAAGAAGGGCGCTACTTGCTCAGGTCGGCCAGAAGTTGCTACTCTCTCTTAATCTTACCAGCAGAAGCTGCCCTGGCATTGTGTACAAAGTGTAAGAGTGGTGCTCGTTTGTAGCAAATGTTTGTGTAGGCATGCCACAAGCGCCCTAGATAGACGAGAAACGGGCATACAATATCCATGACCGAATCAGAAAAAACACCAAAACGGGCTGGCGTAAACAATGTACCAACAAGTGCCACCATGCAGCCTCTTCAGTGGTAGTCAGCCTAGATTAGTTAGCCCATTATGTTTTTCTTGCTTACAAGGCGTGCAGCCATATCAGATGTAGTTATCCGGCATCACCCAAGATTCATCGTCCAGCTTTAACTGCTGCCAACGCCCCCATGGCAGCCAGAGACGGATCCTGCCATTTGCCACCTAAAAAAATTCACTATTATGCCTGTGTTGGTTTAGTGTAGATGTAATGCCTGTATCTGAGGAAAATGTTATAACCGTTGCTTGCTCGTGTCTACGATAGGTGGCTAGTTTTTGTGGGCCCACCTCAAGCATTAGGTCCACACTCCTAGTGGAAACAGAAAGCAAAGAGCATAAAGCATTAAAAGCATTTGCTCTCGTTTCTACATCGATGAAAGCAAAGAGCTGAAGGTGAAGCTTATGACCTCACAAACACAAATACAAAAGCTAACACCACCTGCATGCCTCACCTCCCATCAAAACTGAGGAGTGCCCCTCAGAACCAATGAATGCCCTTACGTGCCATCTGGAAAGCACCTGGTATAGAAAAACCAGTCAAAAACCCTGCTGGGAGAAGTTTTTTTGGTGGAGGGAGGTAATATGCTTTGATGCACATCACAAGGACAGCGGTAGAGTGAGACTCAGTGGATTTTTATTATTAGGCTACTAATACCCACTTAATCCACACCTATGTTGTATGGCTTTAATTCCATCTCAAAACAGCGTTATCATTACTTCAGGGTAGAGCCACCAGGGAGATTATCATAACTCGCTGCATTAGCAAGCAAGCTTACCACCAGTAAGTTGCTAGAGGTTCTAATCCTCTCGAGTCCTGGATAGGACTCCGGGTCCCTGAGGATCAGTAGCTGTTTTTTATTTTTTTATCTTATCTAGCGCTATTTTAAACACGGGGCAGTTTCCGCTGCTGGCTTCGTGCTTGTTTGCCACCGTTAGTCAGAGAAAAGATCTTGCAAGGTTGAGGCATTTTTTTTTCAATGATTCGAGCTTTCGTAATTGAAGTATAGCTTAGACCTATTACTTTTTTAACATTTTTCTGAAATATGTCCATACTCCAAGCATCTGTAACACCTTGTTAATGCTATTATACTCTTTTATGGATTTGACAGCTTACGAAACTGACTTTTAGTCTACCTACATTTTCTGCTTATCTTACTATAGCTTTGTCCACCATAATAAGCACTATTCTCAGTTTTCTAGTATTAGATTTTTGGAGTACTTCTTTGAGCTTGATCCTTTTTTATCTAAAACTCTTTCAAAAAGCTTCTTTCACCTTTTTTTCTCTAGCAATAGCATGCAGATCTCGAACTTCTAGTGTCTCTTTTCTGGTGATTATTACTACCACACATCATCCTGCAACCAACTTTTCTACGTGTTATGAGAACACAGTTGCATCCTTTACACGTTTTGCTCTAATAAGCATGTCGTCATTTTTTGTTGTGACAATGCTTTGTACAGCAGCATCAACGTGATCCAGGTAAAAATTTACCTTCACAGTTTTTAGCACATTATCAAAGTTATGCCATTAGGCTACCTTTACCAATTCTTGTTATTGATTCTATTCTATTATTCTGGCCTCTCTTGCTTTTCAGGAGGAGGTTTGCAACTTGTCCTTCTCCTGGTTTTTTGCCTTAGAAAATGCTGCTTTTTTCCATTTCTTAGGGCTGTCTTAGGAACTTTTATCTTTTTTCACGCGTTCTTTTTTCTTTAAGACGGTGTTCCAACTGTTCCCTTCAACAAGCTATCGAAAATGATCCCTCCTGTGCTCTCTATACTGCTTACAGCCATGCAGTAAGAATTTGCGTTAAACTGTCCAAGGCCTTAGAGAAGCTAAGTAAGGTAGTGTTTTACATCACTGTGACCGCGACACAGCTATAGACCTAAAATCAGATTGAAGTGGTGAGTTTAGCTGCCAACATAAGCCTCATCCCATGCCTGCTATCAGCATCGCAAGCTATCCTCCCTACGATTGTCATCTGGATCAGTCCCACCTGCCAGAAAATTCGCCCTGTGCTCCTAAGCTAAAAAGACAGTAGGCACAGTGCTCACAACCACCATCACTGCAGCCAATAATTCTGTGCGGTATGCACAGGTGACTTGCGAGGCTCCAACTCACTGCAATGATGTTCAGCAGTTTCGGGACCATGCCTTTGCTAACGTATTCCAGACCTCGAAGCCACACAACTTATGAAGTTCGTTACCAACGAAAAAATCCTTTTTTTGGACTCTTACAGTCTACCAATATTTAGCATTAGTCACGCAGAGCTTCTGTTACCAGTAAGGACTCCTCTGTGATTATCCTAATGTGTACCCGAAATATAAGTCAAGATTTGGCCAACACTTCAAGATACCTGACCACAAGGCTGTTGCATATTGCCACACTCATGACATTTACATAAAAGTTGACATCAAACTACCACTGCCTGGTGAGGAAAACCATCTTTGTTTTGTGGACAGCTAGCTCAAAGCCGTAGTTCTCAAGGAACTTCAATACCTGACAGGTCCTTCACTGAATCTTTAGCTCAGCATAGGACAGAATCTTACTAGGACGACTAGGGCAATATTGTCTACAAAGCCCGTCTGTTTCACTCCTTCAGGCATACGTAAGCACAGGAGCCTATCGTACACGAGGTTCCAGAGGTTTCGAGATGGATTCGAGCTCTGAGCACCCTGACGTTAATTTTACCCCACGTAGTCCCTCCGTTGTCTTGTACCAAATCCTATGGTCTTGGAAACAGTTGTCCAGGACTCTTCTCAAGTAAGTTGATACCTTCTATTTACATAGTGCTCTTCGTATGTTGGATCATCTTGTCAAGTTAAAAGCATTCCTAATGTCTACGTTGATCAGGATGTAAGCATTACTTGTCTTATAAGAAGCCTATCATGCCATTTTTACATACTCTAAAACTCTTTGTCAGCGCATGGCAAGTTGATCTGCCAACCCTAAGATTGTGCTACTTGTCGGCTAGATTTCCCACCACACATAAACGCGTCCAATCCATCTTCCCTTGTACTTTGCCCAAGTCGTTCAACAAACGCAGGGGCTGGAATAATGCTGGGATCACAGGTGAACACTTTCCCTTGACTAGAAGAAAAAAGTGTTGGATCTTTTACGGCTCGCCGAATTTTCCTATTTTTAAACAAGCAATAAACACATCCAGCAGAACAAATGGCTTCTTCACTGCCAAGATCCTAAACTTCATTGAATATTTCATGTAGAACTAGGGCCTCTTTTACTAGCAGCACTAACAGAATTGCCGATTTCTCCATGCTCCTCTTCCAAATGAACTAGAAAAAGAGCCCGATAATTTCCTGCATAAACGGTGGCTCCATAAGCCTCACTGGTCCCGAGTCACTCAGTTTTTGCGAATGCTATTCTTCCTATTGAGGGAGTACCAAACGTTCAAACGTTTAAAAAATACTCAAAGTAGAAAAAGGTAATTGTCTTGAGCTGTACAGGTCCCTCAGGCCTGGTGCTTGCCCCAATGACAAGCGCTACCAGGTACGAAAACTGACATCGAATCTGTCATATGAAACTATGTGAAAATTTTATTGATCAACCTGTGCTCCCTCTCCTCAGCTTCCATAACATTAAATGCAGTGCTGTTATATGAGTTACTTAGTACAGTCTCATTATTTATGAGCTATACACACATCATTTGAAGATACGCATATACAAGTACTGCTTTTTGTAAGATGTGAGCATAGCCGTCAACATTTTCTCGATGATCTTAGTTGCTCACAAACTACAATGAAGAGTAGTCACTGTGTCTCGCTTATATCACTAATCCGATGATAAAAAATCCGATAATACAATAAAATAATAATAACTTTTTCTTTTTTTTTACCGGGTTAACGCAACAGCTCTTAGGCCGAGTCACCAGGGCCATCCACTCACCACCTATGTATGGAGGTATATCACTGCATCCATTTTCCAATCCTTTTTACTGATGTTGTACCAAATCCAAGGGCACAGGGCGGAGTATCTCCGGTGAAACACCTTGCCAGTTAAGCTGACACTCTCTATACCAATGGTGCATTGGGTCCACTCGCCAGAGTGTAGCCTTTTTCCAGAGATGACTCCGTATTTCAGGACGTCCACTCTTTGCCAGCTAAGCCAGCGCTCTCTGGCGGAGCATTGGACACAGGCTAATTAGCATCCCCAGAGAAGCCCCATGTTTCAGGGACCACTCCTCGCCGGTAAGGCTGGTGATCCCTGCCTGGTACATCAGATCCGCTAACCCGTACCGATAGCTCTAACACTGTTTCGCATTCACTTAGGCCTAAAGAGCTGTGGGGCAAAAAAAACCCTGTAATTACTCTGAAGGAAAATTCCACGGAAAAACCCACCTCGAAACAGCCGGGGTTACATAGGAACTGTTCCCGATGAAAACAGTTTTTGAAAAAATCTGCATTTACCAGGAATCGAACCCACGACCCCTAGAACAGCGTTGTATCCACAACAAGCACGCTTTTCACTGAGCCAACGTCGCTCTTAAATAATAACAACTTACACTTTTTGTATTCACTCCAGCTTAAGAAAAGACTGTTTATGTATTCGTAACGTTAAGACCAATAGAAATTGTTTTAGAGCCCACAGGATATAATTCAACTGTTTACATTATTAACAAATAATTTTGCAATAAAAAAATCACTCAAAAGTTCCAAAAAAAAAAAAATTATAAATAAAATCGGGGGTTCCAATTTAAAAGATAATGAATTTAAAATTCATGAGAAATGCTTATTTTACTGGCAAGAAGCCTCACAACATTATATCGTTAGTAGAAATAAACAAAATAATAAAAATATAATAAGTGTGTGCCCGTCTATGATGAACATACATAAATAAATTTAAATGGAAATAAAACAAAAAGGGGGAGAAAGAATGACCAGGATGGTATACGTTGAAGATAGTTGTAGTGCTCTTTTTCAACGTCTCCTGACGTTACGCCAAAAACGTTGATGTCCAAAGCATTATAGGCGAATGATATTTCCAGCAGATGTGGGTGCCCAATTTTTTTGAGGTTGTTTTCCCTCACTTGCTGTTGTATGTAGCAAAAAGTGCTTTGAGAGTACTAGTAGGTAGAAAGAATGGCGACGATGATCTTAAGCATTGAAACTGGTCATGCTTTGTCCAGACGTCTCCTGGTATTACTCCAGGAACGTTGGCCTTCAAGATGCTTTTTTTTTCATGACACTTCGTCATCTTGACGATCCAAGGTAGAAATTGGCGTAAGTTAGTAGCTTATTACAGACTGTCAGAGTGTTGTTGCTAGCTGGGATACCCAGCTTTACAACTGATAAGTCTGTTCTTGACGTACCGCCAGTAAACGGCCATGGTGATCGATATTCTGCTTGGGAATGTTATCACTAGACTCACTAACATTGATAGCAGGTAGTTTCAATTTGATCTCAACGCTAGTGAGTCCTACTGGCTTAAAATACAAAGCTAACATTTTATTGCAAAACTTTTAGCTAATTTATTGATATTGTGATAAATTTTTAAGAGATAAAATCGTACGAAATCTATCAAGGACGTGTCAAGAATCAGTATGCAAAATTTTACAAAAATCGGTTAAGCAGTGTTTACATAAGCGATTACAACATTTCTAAGAATCTTTCTTTATCTATTAGTAAGGTGATCACAGAAAAAGCTTGTAAATAAACCTTTATGAAATAAATTTAATCAACGAAGGTAAATTAATTTTTTTAACTAATTAGATATGGTCAACTGAAATTAGCGATTTTAAATGTAGTTAGTTACTAAATACTTTGAAAATAGCTCTACTCATGTTAAGTAAACCTTAGTTAGATTTAATTCTAGTTCTTCACATGAAGCACTAAATTATAATTATCTTCCTGAAGTGCAATGGAGGAAAATCTTCTTGCACTTACGAATTAACGCTTTTAGATTTCTAAATTTTATATAACCAACTTAAGTTTAATAGTAAGCTCGTTCATCAATTTCAAACTGCAAGAAAGATGCAATTCTTTAAGAGTTTTATTTATCATCAGTTGTGTCAAGTATCTTTTAAGGAAGCATTAGACTTAAGTAATAGTCTCAAGCAGTGTAAGAAACGTTCAGGTAATAGTTATCTGAAAAGTTGTCTTTAGCGAAAAGAAGAGTATTATATGTAATAAAACTTAATTTTTGGCTTTAAACGTTATAACAACCCTTATAATTATCTATGCTAGAAGTACGGTAGCGTGGATAAAGAAATACTGTTTTTGCGATTACGTATAAAAGACATATCTAATAAATGTGCGCAAGTATGGCTTAATTGACAAGTACAGGTTGTGTTGTAGAAAATTGTTAAAATATAGTAAACACTGAGGAAATATTGAAAAACGATACCACTTAATCTTTTTTATAGAAAAGTGACAAAAGAATGAAAATTAACTAAATACAACAGTATTTTGTACATGGTATGTTTTATCATCAAGATTATCCCATGTACGGTACAAATTTTTAAATGAATGACAAACGCAAGAATATTTGAAATTTTAATTTTATTTTTTCTTAAAAAGTAATGTTGTATCAGAACAAAGAACTTACATCAATCGTTTCATTAAAGAATAATTCATTATGTTTGTCAGAAAGCATTCCTCCAATATTAAAGAATCTGGGATTGTTTATGGTTAGAGGAAGTCGTCCAAAGCTGATTCTACATATCAGCATGAATATCAATAACATCAACAGTAGTTTAGCGTTAACACGGTTCATGATGGTTCAACTGTAACACAAAGATAGTTTTAAAGATAAATTAATAAGCGTACATTGTTAGTACACTCACAATTTTTGCAATTAAATGTACGTAAATTGTCAACAATATCAAATAATTCTTGCAATAAGCTAAGATTTTTATAAGAGTTCATAAATACTACAAACTCTTTAACTCACTATATTGTCATTGTCAAATAAACAAAGTTGCTCACATAAAAAAATGACTTGAACTGAGTATTAATTATTATTAATAAAACTCACTAAGAGTAACAAATTTATGCATACATTCAATTTTTTTTTATGTGAAAGGTAAAGTTAAAAGTAAGCCCTTGATGAGATTGTACACAAGTGCAGTACAATAATCATTGTTTAAAACTTTATACTTCAACTTTCATTTAAACAGGATTGCAAATACGTCATGATAATGGTACTTTCAGCATGTTTGCATCCTCTTTAAATTAGTTAGGGAAAATATGGCTAACTTTTAAAATATCGTACACCATGTAAAGTAACTGGATATTTTATTAAAGAAAGTGACGTGTCGTACATGTTAAACAGAACTGATGACTAATGTTGTTTACAGTAACTTATAAAAAGGTGTGACCATTGATGGCAGAAATAGGTTCAATTCCGCAGAAGTTACGATTGGTTTATTATTCTATTAGTTGTATTCTTACTTGATACTCAGAGTAATTTTCTTGTATTTTCAATAATTACGTTTGAAAATAAATTTGTATTTTATATTCGTAATTGAAATTCTGCTCAGAAATAATAAAACTACAATAAAGCCTTGTTATCCTAAAATAAAATAATAACAATACTTAGCTTTGAGTTCCTATAGTAGAAAAGCTATAAAAAAAATTAATACTTCTAGTTTATTTTTGTCACGTCTTAACTGACACATAATTTAAAATTCTTATTAAAACGAGGTTGAACTGCACAAATAATAAAAGTACAAAATTTTTTTATGATTTTTTGCCCTCTACTAATTTACTGTTCTTATCGGTAAAATGTATAAAAGTATACAACATATCAGGACTAAAAAGTTACAACTTTAGAATTGCTCAAACTTGTTTTAAGCTTTTTTTTGAACTTTGCTGTTTTAACCTTATTCTGATATTATAGTTTATGATGCAGATATTCTTTATTTAAAAACCATATAAAACTTAGAAAAAAAACGGTAAAAAAAAGATCGCAAATCAGAAGGTATAGAGATCAGAAAAATAATTTATGATACAGCTGGCTGACATAGAGCACAAAAACAAAAGGGAATATCTGTAAAGCTAACTAACATAAAAATTAAGGTAGAAGTAATATGATACAATCACTATAAATATACGTACAGGTCTAAATTAAGCACAATCAAAAAAATAGCTAGAAACTATAAAAACTTTCACCATGAAAAAAAACATTAGTAATACGCAGTAAGGTAAGTTACATGCAAAATACTTAAGATCTGATTTAGAAGCTATGCAGTAAGATATTCTATTTAACTGTGTAAAATTGAAGGTATTTTTTCTTCGAGAGTCACTAGGACGCACGTGATCCTTATCTTATACGAAGGTTTCCATGCTTCCTCAACCGACTCAAGAACCTCGGCCACAGCCTTGATCGTCACACGTCTCCTTCAGAACTTGTACTAGTTGTCAAGAGGCTGAATTCACTTCTCAAGTAAGTTTGCATCAGCCTCTCATCAGCCTTTTACCGAGGTTGTCGAATATACCCAAGGGACGAAATGATAATGCGACCAGGAGGGGGGTAGAGTTTGCCTTCATCTGAAGAGATGCCCCTTTGGATCATCCAGTGCTCACTAAGCAATACAACGCGCAAGCAAGCATTAAACATATCGTACAAAACATATGGCTTCTCCATGCAGTGCCGGATTGGTAAGCGGAGAGGCCCTAGGCAAATTTTTGGTGGGGGACTATGTAAGGGGAGCAATTTTCAAACTATTTTATTACATACTACTATATTTTAAAAATTAACAAATATTTATTTAAATTGTTAAGCAAAATTGATATACATTTTTTTAACATAATGGCTATGGGGCTTTTGTGAAGCAAAATTAAAAAACTGGGAATTTTGTATTAAATATATTTTAATATTTACTTAAAGATTTACCATATTTACATTTATTAAAAAAGTAGTTTATATTTTTGTTTGAAAATTATGTTTTATTTATAATAATATCTTTCGTGATTTTCTTTCAGTGAATTCTTCTATGATATCATCATAACTTATTGCTTTTAATAAATCAGACTCAATACTCATAAGTGACAGGTTATTAAGTTGATCTTGATTAATGAATGATCGTAAACGACTCTTAATCAGCTTGAGTTTTGAGAAAGATCTTTCTCCAGTGCAATTCGTTGTCATCAAAACAAGATATATTTTTAATATAGTATACACATTAGGAAAAATGTCTATCAATTTTTTTTCAGCAATTAGTTTGAACAATTTAAGTTCATTACTGATTTTGTCTTTACTATTTTCGTCGAAATCATTAATAAAATCTTCAGCAAATTCTTTGAATTGTACTATTTCATTCGCTAAGTTACTATCTAATTCATTTTTATAGAACTCTACTAATTCCATAGCATGCTCTTGGATTTTTTCAGTAGAAAGATTTTGAAGCCTTCTTAAGAAACTGAACTTGTTGTCAACATCTTTATAAGCATCAATTCTTTGATTTAATGATGCAAGTATTTGATCAATAACAGGAATGTAAGACTCAACTCTAAATTGTTCTGAACCACTTAACTGAATGCCTTCAGATCTTCCGTAATCAAGAGGACTTTTTCTGACGTTTTGTTTGCGTACTCTTTTTTGTTTTGACTCATACTCATTATTTTCAGACATTTTTTTTCCCAATTCTTCGTTATTATCGAAATTGTCTCTTGAGGATTCTATAAAAGATTTCAGAGATTTTAAAAGAGCTATGGACGTGTTTAAATCTGTATCACAGCTTTGTAACTTGAGACTAGTCGCTTGAACTCGCTCCAGAATATTATTCCAAAGAAAGATATATATGATAGTTTCTAATCTCGTAAGATATTTATACAATTCTTTCGCTTCAACGTTATCCTGTGAGAGTTCTTGTAAAATAGTCCTGTATGCATCAAAACCCTTAGAAAGCGATCATACTGCTTCAGCCCGAGATTCCCATCTTGTCGTACTTACTCTTTTAGGAATTAGCACTCGATCTTTACCTTTTGAACTTTTTTTTAATTTCTCAGATAAAATATGATAGCGGTCGGAAGAGTCCGTAAAAAAAGTATAAATACTTTCCAAAATATTAAAAAATTTTGTTGCCTCTAAACAACACGTCATAGCAGCTGTACCGATTAAATTCAAAGAATGAGCAAAACAAGGTATCCACCAAGCTAATTGATTTTCACGATTTACCAACGCTTGTAAACCATTATACTGTCCACTCATAACAGATGCGTTGTCGTACGACTGTCCACGACAATTTTGTAAATCTAAATTATGAGAGTTTAAAAATGTCTTGATAGCATCGAACATATTTATAGCTTTGTGGCCCTTATTTTGCAAAAATATTAGGAACATTTCCACTGGTTCGTCGTTTTCAATGTAACGAATAGTTAAACATAATTGGTCAGTATGACCTACGTCTGTTGTTGAATCAACTGAAATCGAAAAGTATTTCGATTTTTTTATACTAGTAGCAATTTCTTTCATTAATTTTTCATTATTAATTTCTATCAATTCGTTACAAATCGTCGAAGACAAATAATTTACTTTTCCTTTCCCGCAGTTGGCAAACTTTTGTAAATGAGCTGATAAAAAATCGTCATATTTAGCTAGTAGTTCAATAATACCTAAAAAGTTTCCGTTATTAGGCATACCTATAACTTCACTTTCTCCTCGAAAAGGAAGATTTCACTCGGCTAAAAAAATAATTACGTCAATAACTCTTTTTAAAACTCGACGCCAATAATTTTTTTCATTTTCTATCTGTTTTTTTAAATCGTCACGTATCAAATCAAAAGAAGAAGCTCTCATTGTAAATGCATAAACTGCGTCTAAATGAGCTTGTGATTTTTCATGCTCATGTAGGTGATGGTGGGCATTTTTCCAATCACAATACCCTTCACGAGTAAACTGTGATTGCGTTAAATTAAAAAGTATGCAGTGGAAACAATATAATTTTCCGGTTACAGGAGAGAAACATAACCATGTCCTTTTAACTAAGTCTCCATTCTTAATATTTCTCTCAAACATTGACGAAGTGCATTTTCTAGAACTATGTATGTCTTTTTGTATAAATGACTTACGATTCAATAAGTCTGAGTTGTTGTATTGAATTTTGGAGCTTCCTTTTTTATCCAATAATCAATCAATTCACTTATATTGTGTTCATGCCACTCAGAGATATATAAATCAAACTTTGATACATCGATTGTAGCGTCGCGGTCGGCTTTAACTATATTCTCATAATTTTGAAGCACTTCAAAGCTATTTGGTGAAACTTTCGATGGTTGTTGACGACTGTTTCTTTCTCTCTTATTTCCACTGAACTCATTGTTCTCACTATCAAACAGATTTGTTTCCTCTTGTTCTTTCTCTGTTCGATCGTTTTCTATCACTTCTAGTTGGACCTTAAAAGTATATTTATAAAGTAATTATAATCAATAATTAAATTGAAAGACTACTAGAGGGTATTGTTCAAATATTTCATTTTTTTCGGAAATTCATGGCAAAACTAGAATATAACAGTTTCAGGAAAACGATCGATGAATGAAAGTCTGAACAGATCAAGCGTGTCAGCGTAACATTTTTTAAGGCAGTCTATCATTCCTATATATTTGTATTTACATTTTATTATACGTACATATTTTCAATATTTTACTAGAAAATTAAATTTGTATTAAAAATTATAAAAACCTTAATTTCACCTGACAATAATGTGATTCGTACTGAAAATTACGCGATTTTGTGGTTAAGATTTTAATGTTCAATTTTCCTGATAAACTTCAGGAAAAAATCAACAAATTACCTAAAACTTTTTTAATTCACATTTAATTTTAAATTTTTTGGCCTCATCTTCCTTTAATAAATTCATGGGGAGTCACCAGGGAAAATGTTGCAAAAACTTCCCCTGGTGACTCCTAATGAATTCATTAAAGGAAGACAATGAGCCCAAAAAATTAAAAACTGGATGTGAATTTTGTACTAAGGATAATATTGTCAGGTTAAATGACAAACGTTACAACTTTTAATATTTTCGAGTAAGGTATTCAAAATATGTGCTATTGTGCTGTATAGGGGTTATGGGTTAAATAAGTTGAGTCACTTGGTAAAAGCTCATCAAGTTTTGTAATAAATAAAAAAAAATCGTTATTGAATTATAATAAATTAAGCTGGACGAGTTGACAATGAAACGACACAATCATTAGGTTGTTCGGAGACCGTTTTGAGGCGAACCCGAACAGCTCGAAACAGCTCCTGCCGCGCAATATCGCGCGTTCTTTAAGTCGCAACTCCAAGCAGTTCTGAGCGATTCCAATTAATTTTAGTCGAGTCAGCTGGTCGTTTTTTTATGTTGAGCTAATAACAGATAGAAACAATACGTCGTTTAGAACAAGCTTTTTCATTATTTTCATTTTATTTTAATTAATTGCAATGAAATGGTAAATGCAAGATTTTGATGAATCGTCTTCGTCTAAAAATTAACTTTAAAATACCCGTGAAAAAAAAAGATAATGATCGGCTGACTCGACTAGATTTAACTGGAATTAAGTTAAATTGCTTGGATTTCCTTGAAGTCGATACAAAAAATGCTTGTTAGTTCACCCTTAAGCAATCCCCCAACACATCTTTTACAAGAACGAAAAATCAGACTGAGCTACGGCTTAAGCTTAGGCCGATGTTTTCATGAAGTAAATTGATTTTTTCAAAAAAGTTAAGACACCTTGTTACAAATTCCCTATATATTTGTTTTTTTTCTTCTATTTACCTCTTTACTGGTGCTTGAAGAATCCACTTGTACTTCATCGAGTTCTATGCTTCTTTCTTGAGTGGAAAAAAAACTTGTCATTTTGGGTGTTCGTGATATGACATCGTCTTGTTTTTGTTTGTTTTTCTTGTTTCTCTTTCAACTTTTCGTGACCAGATTTGTAAATACGCTTTGATTTATGATTGATTGATTTATTACACATGATTCTTCTATATTTAGGCTGAATTTTAATTTGAAACACTTGATTAATAAATATGATATGATGTATCAAACGAAAAAAACTTTTAATGAAAAACTTACGTCTTAGAAAATTAAATATTACGTGCTTTATAAAAGTAATTTATTATTGGCAATTATAATTTCAAGGTGTGGTTTCTACTAGTTGTTGCTGTTGGGGTTGAGTCGCTTACTCATGGTCATATATTTTATTTATTTTATTAAAAAAATTTTTTTCTTTTGTCGTTGGTGGCGGTTGGTGGGGACCTTTTATTGGTGGGGGCCCATAGGCAGTGCCTACTTTGCCTACCCTATAATCCGGCACTGTCTCCATGGCTGTGACCTTAAGGACTTTGAACGGCGCCCTATCTGAACTAGGAATCTTGCCACCTAACGTCTCTGAGACCACTGCTTTGAGTTTATCAAGGGTAAAAAGAGGCACCTATGCTACACTTATTTCCTTCTACCTACTCAGGATGCTCCGAAAAAAGTAACAGACCAGCTTTTCTATGAAAGAAGGCTCCATCGGTACCAGTGGGTCTAAGCCACGCAACTTTTTTAGCTCCAGTAGTTCTGGTAATCCATGCCGCACGTGTCTCAATCTACCTCAGCAATGAGTTTGTGCCAGCATCGGCTCTTGCTTCCCCTTATCGCCCTTGACCACCTTGTTCAAGACATTTTAATGCATATAGATATAGTGATTTTACTCTGAACGCTTCTCTTTACACAGCACCACACAACTCACCAAGTTCGATAGAAATGAACTGACATTCACTCGCTGAGTTGCTCTCTCAAGCCCTTCAGGCCGACACCAGCGCTTACATTCTCGGCATCACGAGTGTCATGACTATTGGTCTCCTGGTTTCTTTTCGTCTTAACGTTGCCTCATTACCACAGTTCAACAAACATTTTTAGTGTTTACATACTAATTTGGTTTTAATTGACAGTGAGTAATTGGACCAAAAATTCTTATTCCGTTCGATAAAGGAGGCTATCTTTTAATTCCACACAGAGCTCAAAGTGTTTCACTATTATGCTTAATTCGTTCCTAAATTACTGTGTATTGAACGTTAAGTTGCAGTCGCAATTTGCTGCGTTATGTGTAAGCTATCACTGTATATAAGTATAGTGAGTAATATCAATTATGTATTATTTATACCCTTGAAGTGTACATTCCTACAGTAGGTTACTACCCTATAATATACATAACAAAAAAAAATTACACATATACGTATGTTTCGCACGGGGGCTTAAACCACTACATTTTTGTGTAAAATTACTATATCTATATGCATTTAAATGTCTTGAACAAGGTGGTCACCCACCACACTATACCTAATTTACTGTATCCTATAATAACCAATCATGTTTTTGATCCCCTTTTCTGTACAACTAATGCAATTGTATTAAATAGTCAAACCATCTTGTTTTCTGACCATGATTACGGTACAGTACTTTGAAGGAGCATCTAAAAAAATTTGATATTTTCAAAAAGATATTTTAAATAAAATAGAAAATTTTATGCTTGTAAAAAGACTCATGGATATAAATAAGAAGGGTTGTATGAACTTAGCCTAGGAATATATTTCTTGTTCTACTTTAACTTTCTAACTTGGAGATTTTCTGTTTTCGACAAGTGACGCAATGTATGTAGCACTGTATTGAGGATGTAATTGATAATCAGTGCTTATCTTCGAGAGCGTAGAGTCGAGCGTCAGTGTACTCATATATTTGCATCAAACCCTTGAATGTTATGAACTGCAACACCACCCTTACCAATGTTGTCTCCGTCTTTTTTGTTTTGCATGGTGGTGGTGGTTTAGTATGTGGAAATAAGTATAGGTCCTCATCTTTTTCTGTTGCATTAGCTTCGTGTGGTGGTACATAAATCTTCTTGAGAGTCACATCACAGTTTTCGTAAGCGTTGGTGAAATAAACTATGTGTTGAGGTAGATGTAACATGCTTATCTTACTGAAGCCATACTGCTGAATATAAGCATTCTCAAGTATGCTATCATGGACTCTGAGTTGTTGATCTAATCTTCAGAATGCAGTATGATGTATCTTGAGCTACCACCTTTTAACTTGACGATAGGTTTGTAGGACGTTATCGCTGTAAATCGCTATCTAGTGGGATCCAATCTTATGGAACGTATCGATGTTTAAGATCACAGCATTTCTGTTTTTAATACGTGATCTACGGCATATATGCCAACCAAATTATCATGTATCTCCTAATAGCTCAGATAGTCATACGTGCATTCATTATGATTCAATACCAAAAAAATTTTTCTCTTCTTTACTTTTATCGGAAAAGATAGTAATAGTGTTTATTTCTTTTTAAAAATCACTCTTAGTATTACTACTAGATACACCAATAATACTTTTATCTATTATATTATTATTGAGGAATCTACCCAAACTTGTTTGCTTTTGTCAAATGTTAGAGCTTCAAAAAAACATTCCGTATCTGTATCAATAGAGTCACTCACTAAGGAGCAAAGCCACATTGTTATTTGATGAGCTCTACTTAGTGCACAAAAACATTTATCAACTGTGTTCTTTTGCATCTCGTGAGCACCATACACTAATGTTTTTGCAGAGTATGCTATTTTAAGTGTGTGAAACGACGGTGCTTTGTACTTTCAAAGTTGATCACATTACGTCCTAGTGTAGATTCCAAGCAAGTGGCTTTACTTCGGCCATAAGTTTAAATTCAGTACGCGTTTTTAGTGATTATGCACAATTGGTTGTGTATTTGCCTGATTTAAAATTTACTTTCGCACCAGTGAACTCCATGCACATGCGTCGACTGACGATAGTTTTCTCAACGTATGTCTTCAGGTAAAAAGGTAAAGGTGCATGGAGGAGCCACGAATAAAGTTAATTGTAAATGATTCTACACTTTTATTTAAAAACTTTTTGTACAAAAATCTGTTACCACTTGTTGTGTATGCTGATTTTGAATGTTTGCTAGACACTATTAAAAACAAACGTGTACATTAACAATATGAGGCATTTACTACTAGATATAATTTGAAATGTAGTTATGATGTCAGTCTATCAATTATCAATATACAATAGCAATAGCTGTTGGCAAAATGACGAAGAAAATGAAAAGTCCATAAAGGGATTTGTTAAAAGTGTTTCTGTATAATAACGTATCTTTCTACAAACATCCTTGAGTAAGATAGTCTCCTTTTAAAAGCAGCTTCTGTGGTAGTTTGTATAAGGCTGGTGTAAAAGCCGAAGAATATAAACACGCCAATAGCGTTTAGATGATTTTTAATCCAGGACAGTACTCAGATTTGTACTAAAAGACAGAAGCTTTACTTTTCACTGAAGAATTTAAACCTTACAACAAACTGACTTATAGCGTAGGGACTTAAACTCTGCCCATAATTATACAATTCCTGGGTTAACATTGGATATGATGCTAAAGTACACAAAGGTATGTCAAATTATTTGAACATACTAGAAAAAATTCTTTTTAAATATCGCGAGTGAGTTATTAAGAATGTGCTTGTGACGGAATTTGAAACTTTACTTATGACGTGCTGAAAGCGTGATAAATTTTTCAGGATAGAAAACAGTACTGGTGCCTATGTGCAGAATTGAACCACTTTTGGGTGAAACTTAAGAAAGAAAGAAGTTCGTATAAGGTTAGTAGCACTTCAAAATCAAGCGGTACATACGATACTGGATTAACATTGTAGAGGCTAAAAATTTTTATTTCAGGAATGTTACCAAAGTCTTATAAAACTTTGTTGGAAAAAAGACGGTGCATGTGCCTACTTGCTAAAATCAACTCTGTTTTACAGCAGTTATGTTTCAAACCACCTTTAGAAATCAAATGCACCCAGGGGAACTAATTGGACACCGTATAAAAGTGGAAAGTAAAACGATGCAATTTTTTTGCATTTTTTAAAGTGAAACGACGAATATGCACACGGGAAAGAAATTTTTTGCATTTTTTAAAGTGAAACGACGAATATGCAGACGGGAAAGAAAGTGGCTTATAACCACTGCTAGAAATCAAATGTATCCCTAGGTCTTGACAAATAGTTGTGCGGTATTTGAAAATATTAGTAATACACAACGTGCTGGTAACATTCATTTCAGAAATGTGGCAGAAGCCCTATAAGAATTTTTGATGAAAAGACGGTGCATACGACTGTGTGCTAGAATCAACTATATTTAAGTCAAACTATGACCCAAATCCTCGTTAGAAATCAAATGAACCCCTGAGCAGCATCTTGACTCTGAGTTAATCGAATTCTTTAGTAGCCATTACCCCGTTTTCATAATACTTTACATCAAGGATAGAGGCAGTGCACAACCCTTCAACACGTTGTCCAATTTTTTCCGCTTGACTTTTACAAAGTTATAACATGTATGATGATAAGTTTCCCTTTTTGAGTCCATCTCTATTCTTGCAATAGTTCGACATAGCTGCTCAAAAATGTATAAAATGTGATGACTAGCCCAAATAAACTCATTCATTTCTTGACACAGTTTGACTTAAAATTTTAAGCAGTTCATTTGCATCCCTATGGAGGGTAAAAGTTCACAAGTAGAGATCAAAATCAGCTAGGAGGACGATTTGTGGAGATGACTGAACTTGATTTGGCTCAAAAATACATCAATTTTACTGTAGGATAGAGGATCACCAGATTTACTTCTATCCTTTCTCCCGAACGGCTATGTACTCAGCCAAGTATCTTTAGTATCTTGGTTTGAAGACGTTTTAATTCTTCCTTCTACATGGCCTACTGAACAGATTACTTACAACAAATTACGTTCCAACAAAAACACTGTTGGTTTTATCAGCAGAAATAAAAAAAAATTTTCAAAAAGCAAATCTTCAACATCATGAAAAGAAGTTAACCATTTTTTGCCAGTAAAATGGTCAGTTGCCAACTGAGCTAATAAACACTTATATACAAAAATATATAAAAACACTTATATAAAAAAAAAGAAGTACTCAAGAAGTTTGAGATCGCTATAGCCACAGCTTGAGTCACCCTGAAGTTAAGAACGCTAGTGCTGAGCGAAGTACTATCAGCCAAAACTAAGACACTGAGCGAGGGGGAGCAAGCAAAGAATGTCAAATGTGGGAACTAGCTTTTCTACAATAAGGACTGGTTCTAAAACAGCGATTCCAAAAATGCCAGAGGAGAGAGACTGGCTATGCCATAATCGGCACTGGAACTGTAACAGCTGCTCTAGAACTAGTATTTATACACTAATCCATAACCTCAATCACACTCTTTAGGAAAATGCGGTCAGTTCTGTTGTTTTATTATTTCCTAATGTATAAAATTCTAACAAGACAAAACAAACATTGTAACTCTGACCTATCTATTTTATTGTAAGCGAAAATTCGCAAGAACATTTATATATGGTTGCCCTGATTAAATCAAAAGCCCCTTTTACTAACTCTGACGAACTTAAAATGCTTTATTAGAAAAAAAAAATTCCTTCTTTATGCATGTCACTTGTCCTGTTGAGTTTTAGTTAACTTTTGGCTCCCTTATCCCGCGAGTACATTATACTCGTTAGGTATACCGAGTCGACTGCCTGTTTAAACTTATAAATTATTTTAATTTTCCTGCGTAAAAACATATAATGATTGAATTTATCCACAAAATTTAAATTTAAACTTCTTACTCAAATAAATAGAACAAATAAAGCTCTCGGGCTAAATACTGGGAGCCTCATAAAAGATATTACATAAAAACAATTAAGACCATACTTTAAACAAGTTCTGTCATAACACTTCTACAGATTTTTAGTAAAGTGTAACTTTCAAAAATTTATTGTAAACGGTTATAAAGTACTGCGTAAAAAGCTGAGCGTATTTGCTTACAGACACTAAAATAGAAAACATCGATTGTGTCCATCAAATAAAAAAAATACAAATGATGAGGAGACTGTTTACTTAAGCAAATTTCGTAGCTTTTAATGTCATAAAACGAGGTGTATTATATAAAATTTTTTATTTATTTTTTAAATAATGGAAATATATCTACTGTTTACAAATGTAGAATGCGAAAGGCACTGGAGAACTCACAAAATTGGGGAATTATGTAAGTTACAGCATATATCGTTTCAACAGTGAATTGTAAGTTGCGGTCGAGTGCTAGAACTAAGAACATATAACATGTATCATATATTTAGTTAGAAGGAACAAGATTTGTAGATGTATAATAAGTTTAGAGTCCACAATGACTGTGCAATAAAAAGTGGACGACAGTGAAGGTGCTCAGTGGAATCATGTTCTCCCAAATATACGTACATATTGGAATTGAAGGAATAGAAAACTTTCAAGAAAATATTTTTATTGTGATAGAAACGGGCGTAAAAAATAGGACCGCAATGACCAGCACGGCGTACTTGAATAAGAAAGCACACCCTTACAATTATTCATTTTAAAACACCAGACTAATGTCATTTCTATGTACGCACTTGCTAAGACTGCTTTTACTTACTATAAATGTTATTTCGATGCATGAATTACTTTTTGTTAATTTGACATGGACTTTGCTCATGGAGTTATAAATGAGAGTTTATTAATTAATGAGAATTTATATCAAAATTCAATTTATGTTGACTACACAACATGATATGTATATACGATAACAATATACATTAATTCATGAATGTAAGATGCAAATTCATTTTATAACTATTATATTACGTACAGGATAAATTTAAATATCATGGACGTGATAAATTTATACAAATATGATATGAATTAATAACCCTAAAACAACAAGGAAACTTTGTATGATACTAAAAATGTTTTGACACAGTTATTTATCTTTCGTTTTAAGATACAGGCAAATGTACTACACACAAATTTTTTTAATGACTTTCTTTCCTTATAGCTGCTCTAATGACGCTATAAATCTTTCTCGTTATTCAGCATATCGTTGAATCAGCTGTTTAAAAAGAGAATGACATGTTTTGTAAAGATAATTTCGTCATTAAAAATCTAAAAAGCAAAGACAAGTATTGACTCTTAATGTGTTAACATTAAAAGTACAAAGTATTTCTGGTAGTTGTACTGGCTTTTAGAGATTCTTATTAGCTTCCGTAGCTTGTAACTGATGTTATGTCACATAGTATCTCAAAATTGACTGAACCATTTTTTATGCTCACTAACACTTGTGACTGGAGCTTCTTTAAAGTACCTTATTTTTATATAATAGACATAATCCAAGGTTATTAAGAGCATGTAAAAATTATCCCAGAAATATATTATCTGTGTTATTTAAACACACATATGGAATATGACAATGCTAGCATTTCACGCAAACTCTAGACTATTTTGCAATGTATTCTGCAATGAATGTAGTCTTTTTTAAAATATGTTAAAAAAAGATTTTCATTTCGGAAGCAAACATTTTTCGATTCTATTTCAATGATGAAAATTCAGTCAGAATAATTATTTCTGTATAATCGAAACTGTTTTCATTGTGTAATGATTTAAAAGTTAAGAATCACTGGTGTTGACACTGGCATACCAATGAACAAAAAAACACACATCTACATGTACTGACACTCACTCTCGCAAGATAGTGATTGTGTTACTATAAATATTTTTTTAAGCAAAGGAAACTGCTTCGTCAACTAAAATAATTATTTTTTTAACACTATTCATTCTGCTTAATCGTTGTAGAAACTCCAATTTATTAGAATAAAAAAAAATTTCCTAAGTATAATTTTTAGTGGTATGGAATACATTTAATCAGAATCCACAAGTTATAATCTACATTTTTTAGAAGAAGCACAACAAGGGAGACTTTGTAAGAAAGTTTTATTGTTCAAGAATGAGCTTAGTTCATTAGGCTTATATTAAAAGTTTCAATTAGTCATAGAAAATTTTTGATCTGATACTACCAATCATTACTACATAGTTTTTTAAACTCAAATAAATTTTAAGAAATTGCCACTTATGTTGAACTGCTCTATATTAGTATTAAAAATCTGACTATAAATTATTTATCTGCAATATTGCAGCTATTGAGCTACTACAGTAAGTATAAAAATTTTTTTTGTTTTATGTATAATTCAAAGCCCTAAAAACGTATCTATTTTACACCTCTGTATGTTTTTTTCTGTCAATTAAATAAATACATTTTATTAATAAGCTCTAATATAGATGAACGTTTAGTAAGTTTGATGAGAAAAAAAAATAAATTAAACTTAGAAAATGATGTTATAACATACTGGCTAGTTTGTGGATCATTTTCGCTGCGAATACTTTTTTAATACTATCCAATTCTTATATGCTTTGTGCTTACTTACCTGTATTCGCTATGTAAGTTGGTTTAGAGGGGATAAGAAAATCGATCGAAGCGCCCAGGGTGCCCATAGAGTAGCCTGCTGGCACTTTTGTAGTTACATGAATCATCATGTATGAAATTATAATTACTGAACATATCCTTGTCAAATATGACCATTTAACTATTTTTTTACTTATCTACAACTTTTACAAGTACTGTTAGTCAAAAGTATGCTTTGGCTTTAAGATTGCAGTAAAATGAGTTGTACGCTTTTTACCTACTTTATATACAGAGCTATATGATCTTTCCGAGAGCTCACCCCATTTTAAACCATCAGAGATCACTAGCAGCAATTTACATAGCGAATAGTGCAAATCACAAGTACGGCTTACCACGCTTGATAATCAAACATTAATTTTTCACGCAAAAAATAAAAAAATAATTAAAATTTCTATGCCTGGACAAAAATATATAGCTGTTAATATAGCTATTACAAACAGCTGTTTTGACAGCTGTACATATAGCTATAACTTTCTATATTATAGCTAAAATTGAGGGTATGAATAAGGTGTACATAAACGTTTAGTTACAGGTATAATTATAGGTATAAATTATAGCTATAAATTTTGCTCAGCTTTTACATTAAAATTGGTTTAAAGTCGGATTTTCTCAAAGTTTAACTGACCACACTAATTCTATCATCCGTACAATGACATAAAAACTGGGGGCCTGAAATATTTTCGAACAATTTTGAAGAAACTCAAAATATTGTTTAAAATTTTTGTTTCTTTTTCTACTGATTCAAAAATACTTGAGGCCCCCAGTTTTAATCTTAATAATGTTGTTTATACGGGTGGTAGCACTATTATAGTCTGATAAACCTTCAAAAATACGATTTTAAACCAAATTTTATGTAAAATCTGAGCAAATTTTTGGCTGCATTTATAGCTATTTATAGTTAGTTAGTTATAGCTATAAGTATCGTTATAACTTTTGGGTGTAATTATATATAGCTATAAATTTTTGATTGAGTATCATACATCTATTTTATACCTATAAAGAAATGTTTACGTACACCTTATTCATACACCTGAATATAGCTATAATAAAGGTAGTAATAGCTATGTGTACAGCTGTTTGTAATAGCTATGTTTACAGCTATATATTTTTGTGCCGGTGCTAAAGTATTAAATTAGTAATACAAAGTAATAACTACAACTTGTTAAAAAAAGGGCACACTTTTTAACTGTAGAATATTTGTCGTTTCGTTGAACCACGTCGAACTCTTCAGAAACTTTTACAGAAAGCGCCTCCCCGACCACTTCATGACAAAAACATAATCAAATAATATACAAAAGTTTCTAAAGAGGTCAACGTGGTTCGACGAAACGTCAAATATTCTATAGTAAAATAATGTGCTCCCTTTTTTACCAATTTGTAATTATTTATTTGTATTTTTAAATCAAACCTGGGCAAGAGCAGAAGTTGATGTTCTTTAACACTATTAGAGTTCTCCTCATCATATTAAATTTATATTTCTATGTTGTTGAGAAACTATACAGTTTTTTCTATGCTAGCCAATTATTTTTACTACATAAATTATAAAAACTACTGCAATTAAAAAAGTTGTATACGAATAAAAACTTTTATAAAATTTGTTAAAAATGTAGTAAATAAAATTCAAATTTTTTACATGACAATAATACTATAGATTACCATTCTAGCCGTACAGTTTTTTAGCCTTTTTTTCGTGCAAAATTATTGAAGAGTACACGAATCAAGCTTTTTCTGAGTTACATAGCTTTAAGCCAGTCAATCTATTTATGAAAAATATATTGTATAGTAATAATTATTTAAAAACTTATCTTTCATGAGCAAAAATTATTAAATTGAAATGGTTATACAATTAATTGCAAAAATTGTAATCTTCCATCAATTTGCCATGCTGCCTAAAAGTAACAAGTAACTATTTTTGAAAATGTAAAATTGGTATATGATATTATTGATAAAATAGCTTCGGCTTGGTAATAATTTTTACGTTGTAACTGTATACCTATATTAGTAAAAAATCTTGCAAAACGTAGAAAAGGGTGAATGATTAAGCGTGGTGGATTTTGTAAGTAACAGAACAGAAGCCAACAGCTGTAAGCTATTGAATATTAAAGTGGTAATGATCACGTAAAAAATAGATTACTAAAATAAAACTGACACACAGTAAACTCAGCACAGTAAATTGTAACACAAAAACCACTTATTAGAATGTGATCACCTAGTTATTATAGTTTATCTAGACTCTTAATTCACTTCAAAGTTACTCAGTACTAAGAAATAATAATTATTTTGTTCATTGTTAACACTAATGTACCAAGACAAAGTTCATATAAATTATATAGTTTTTTAGCAGCTGCGAATTTGACAGTGTTTAAGAACTTGAAATAAGAAAAATTTTATCGAGATAAACATTAATAACTTCTGAAAAAAAAGTTCTGAGAAATTAAACAAATTACTTGCTCACGAACTTTAATGCTGCTAAATTAAAAAAATGTTCTTCTTTTTCCCAGATATTAGAATAACTAGCTGATACAACCAGACTAATTTTATTAATTTTAATGAAATTTAACTTCTTCATTTATTTCATGAATGTTCTTAGCATTTTATAGTAAGCTTTAAAAGCTTGTAAATGAATCGCATTTCTAATATTATAACAATAGGTATATAATCCATTCGAAAATGTATACATACGTCAAAAATTATTCTTATGTGAATTGCAATGATTTTGATAACCTTAATTAATAGGTAATTTTAAAAAGTATAGTAATCAGTTTATTGATGCAGAATTTTAGATTTAACAGCTGAAAAAACATATTTATGTAATTCTCGTATTAATGGTAATTAAACACTAACAATATTGATCAAGCTGAATGTTGCGCATTCAGTAAGGATTTGTTCTTATATATAGTCGGAATACAATAATTCACTATTCCCAAATCAGTAGTTCTTGTTTTTAATGTAGAAGTCAGAAGAAATTCTAATATTTTTGGGTTAATTTTATTCAGCTGTTATGAGACTTTTCGGTTTGTTCATTTAGAATTTCTAAAATATTTATTAGAAACCTTACTAGCAAAAAAGTTGTTCGTAGCTTTTTTTTTATAGAATAAAGAATAATGTTACAAATTTAATTTAAAAATGGCTAATGAAAGTATTATCCCTTTAATGCACATCTTAAAGGATTGATTGAGACAAGTGATTTGTAACATGTTTAACTAACAATCTTAAGAAATACTAGAGACATTTTTTAAAAAGTTGTATTTTCATTGTATTTAACCTTTCAGTTCAAAGCATATTTTACTTTAAAAAAAAGTGTTTAAAGTAGTGTTTGATTTCACATTAACCGAATATTGTATCTTCTCAATGATTTTAATTAACCTTGCTTCTATTTTTTGTATGACGTTTTATCATGTTACTAGTAGTCATCTTAAAATGATGATCAAAAAATAAATCATTCTAGGTTTGAACCAGGACCTCCTCTGTTTTAAGACAGATCACGCTACCAGTTTCGCTACAAAGCCTTCAGAATTCCGTTTACTGGCTTAATGTAGCCACAAATAGATATGATTATAAATTAATTTTTTAGGAGATATCCGTTGTTGTACATATCTTCCATAATATATTACCATACTGCTACCAATATTGTAGCCACTGACAAGTAACACTAACGAAAAATTTTTAATCAAACCTTATCCCCTTTTTTAACAATTCACAGACCGTAAAGATAAGTAGTCTCTGTACCTGGTGCCGTAAGTCACCAGAGCAGAAACAATCAGTTTCTTGGATCAGGTGGTTGCCCTACTTGGACGCATACATTTTTATGAAACTATTAGTGTTTGAGAGAAAATATATTACACAGAGAAACAATATTTTGTTGTTTTAATGACTTATTTACGATAAAAAATAACTGGAAGTAATAAAAATAGCGATTAAAATTATTGGCACTGTTCATCTGTCATAATTTGTTACTTTAACACTCTAATATTAGCACGAGTTGAATGGACACGAGCTCCATTCTGCATGAAACACACGTTACGACGATTAGCTCAGGGTATAAGTACTTAGAACTCATTTCTTAAAAAATGATTGTACACTTGTCTAGTTAAAGTACTCTTGTTCGTAAACGTTACTTTATTTGTAAATGAAGTCCCTGCTGTGGAGTTTTCAGCAGCTAGTATTTTTATAAGCATCCATCAAGCTAATCTAAGAAGCACTGGAAAACTATTAGCGGTCAGGCCTTGGTGATGCTGCACATGGTAATAGTCTCAAATCTTCTTAAAAGCTTTTGATGAATTTTTTTGTGGACTTATAGATGACAATATTTCATTGTTTTAACATTTCTGTGTACGTCTATAGATGTGCATGTGTGAGTATATATTAAATGATATCTTTCAAATATGTACACCGATATTAATGATTCAAGACTTGCAATATTTTTCGTATTCTTGTATCGAATAGGAAAAAAAATTAATGCTTAATACGTCTTATACCTTAGTATGGTTGTTCAAATGGCTTGCGATAGTCGAAAGTGATTTTTTCCTATTTATTAGCGGGCAAAATCCATTTAAAAATCTGAATAGTTGTAGTACAGCACTAAAAAAGATCTTCTTTTTATATGGAATTATCCTGGTACGTCATTTTTTTTCTGTTTCATTGTTTTATTATGAAAACAATAAAAATTTCTAAAACATTAAGTAACAGTTGGTGAACTCGATTACAAATTTCAGTGATTAAGAGTTTCAATTTTCCTTTTTTTTTATTCTTATAGCACCGCCAGAATACAAAAATAGTTTTTTACCTTATTGAAATTAAAAAAAAAAAAATTTTCATACAAGATTAAAAAACTTCCGATGAGAAACTATAATTCAAAATTAAAATAATTGGACAAATAATAAAACATAAACGTATAATCTAAAAAAAATTGTTTATTATTTCTTAAGTAAGCTTCGCAAACATTTACAGGTAGTCCTTTTTTAGCGATGATGGGTATCCAAATGGAAAAAAATAAGCCACTATTAAAAACAATCGCTTGAAGAAATTTTAATATATGACCGATTATATACATACGAACTTATGCACCCACACATAGCTAAATTTATGTTTATTTTCATTATTCTAAAAAAGTTTATTTTGGACAGTCCATGATCTTGCAGATTTACTGAATGAAAATATTCTCAATAAACAATAAAATGCAGAAAGATCAACTATTTCAAGAATATCGATGAAATCAATTTAAAAAGATTGAACAAAAAAATTAGCTACGTTCGATCAAAAATCGGTCAAGAAATCCCAGAAACATCACTGATTACATTCATGCATTCATACATGCATACATACATACATATATACATACATACATACATACATACATACATACATACATACATACATACATACATACATACATACATACATACATACATACATACATACATACATACATACATACATACATACATATTCCCCGGCACGTACACACATACAGATCGACCTTTTTTCCAGATTATTATAAATAGATTCTAAATTTCAGAAACGCTTTAATAAGACGTTATCTTGATGTAAATCTGTTCGTCCATCACAAAGCTTTCGCGATAATAAAACAATTGCTTAAAAATAAATGTATTTACTGACCCGTGACGTTTGAAACAACTTCAGGGTTATTAAAAAAGATTTGTGACATGTTTCCGAATCATTGGGCTGAAACATTTACTAAAATGCCTAACTCAACGCTCATTTTATCCTAAATATGTTTTTTTTTTTCTAATAGTATCTTTATCCTTACTGTTTTAATTAAACAACAATATGTATGAAATAAATTTGATGTTTGAATAAATCACTGTTGTTCTTCTATAAATTAATGAATAATTAATATTGCAGTTAAGTAGACATCATACCATGATATTACCCGAAAATTTGTATAACAATACTTCCCAAAAACGTATACGTACTCGTCATTCTTGAGTCTCCAGTTTGTACAAAGTGTGCAACACTACTTCCATAAAACGTATTCTCGCATACAAAACGGAAAATCCGTACTGTAAACTTCGTTCATCAATCACAGTGTCATAAATATCATCAATTTTATTGAAATGTGATATAGTTTTTTTGCACACAAAGCATGTTTGACTCAAAAATTCGTTCAGTGCATTACAGACCTAAATATTTTGGATCCACCATTTTGAATTTCCGAAAATTAATAGCAATTAGTGACCCGAAAAACTCCATAGTGTTTATGAATTGATGAAAAATTTTATTTTTTTAATTGTCGTCCGCCATTTTTAATTCACCATTTCGAATTTTCGGAAACTGATAGCGGATTCGTAATCAGTGACCCAAAAAATCTCTAAGTGCGTATGAATCAATTGAAAATTCAATGTTTTAAAAATTTTCGTCCACCATTTTGGATCCGCCATTTTCAATTTCCAAAAATTAATAGAACATTCAGAATCAGTGTCCTTAAAAACTCCATAGTGCCCATAGGCACTAAAGTCATAAATCAATAAAAGAATTTATTTTTTTCAATTGCCGTCCGCCATTTTGAATTTTCGGAGACTGATAGCGAATTCGTGATGAGTGATCTGAAAAACCCCTAAGTGCGTACAAATCAATTGAAAATTCAATGTTTTACAAATTTTCGTCTACCATTTTGGATCCACCATTTTGAATTTATGAAATCTGATAGCAGATTCGTAATCAGCGACCTCAAAAATACAAGTACACTAATTTTAACTTAATTTCACTGGTGCCTGTTATTACAATCAAATTGTTATTTACAAATAAATAATGGTGTAGCGTTAATAATGAATTTGTAGGTTATGTATTACATCCAATCATAACGGGGGAAGCGATTCCATATTCTATGGCCAAAGACGAATTTAAAAAAAAAAATTAAAGTGGATTCCTTGAAAAACCAGGTGACTAAAAGTTTTACCGTTTTTTTTCAATTCGGATCACTGTGCGCCGAGCTCTAAATGCGGCTATAGGAAGAATTCCATAAAATTTTGACGAAAATTTTTTTGAAATGTATAAAGAAATGAGATGAGTCTTTAAAACCATTGCACCTGTCATGCTTAAAACATGCAGAAAATCATTTTAAGGGTGCATCGAAAAAATTATTAAGAATCGAGGAGCTCATGTAGAGCAGAAAATGTAGCATTTATAATGTAAAGTAACAATTATATATTATTCATGTTTATAGGGTATTAAAATGTACATACGCACACATTTTTACCTTTACCTTGGAAGAAGCCTCTGGTTAAAAGTACCAGATAGGTAAGGGCGTCAGTTTCTATCCCTGTCCTCGGTAGCAGGAAGCAGTGAAGAGATGACTAGCCGACAGGAAAGCCTCTCAGTTCCTCCCTTGTCTGGAGAGGTGAGGTGATAGAGGTGACAAAGACTTTAAAAAGTGTTAAGCACGTACGAGTAAGTATCTGAGACGATGGCGCTTATCCGACGAAAACTACCATTTCTTATCATGGGCCCAAAGTGCAACTGCCGCTTTGCGCCCTCGGTAAGAAAAAAATTATACGCAATTCGGGCACGAACCTACAACAAGTGAATCCTTTGGGCGCTCATGCTTGTACTTTGTGCCCTAGTGACGTAATGTACCAATTTTACCCTTTTTTACACACAGTTTTGATATGCTTAAGTGTTTGTATATGCATCTGCTCTCTTCTCACTTTTCTTCCTGTACAAACCAGATAATTGAAGCGTACTTTCGGAAAAGGTACAACCTCAAGTTATGAGTCCATGGCGTACGAAGTACTTATGTACAGCTAGCCAGTAGTGAGTAAAAAGGCCAGGAGAGCAAGGCATGTTGACTAGGTTTTCACAGCTTCATAGCTCGGTTGAGAACGTTGTTAGCAAAACGGCGGCACCCATCTTGTTTCCCTTGTAAATTTCTCCCAGCACTCTGTAATAGTATAAATTGCTGTAAATAATTATCCCACTTATAATGACAAAAATTTTAGTCAACAAAAAAAAAAAATTTTTTTTTAAAACGCGTGCATCGCGTGACGTACTGCGAAAGTGAGAGCTTCGAGAACAATCAAAATATATATGAATTCACAGAGAGAGAGCAAGAGCTTGTAATTGAAATAGTGAGGGGTTAAAAGTTATTGATTATTGGCACAATAAATAAAACAAATATTAACACAAAAACAATAATATTCTTACAATTAAGTTAATTGATGTGTGTTTCACAAAATGTGTAGTACTTATACTGTTGCTATAATCGTCTAGTCAGAGATTAGAAGGGAGATTGCCAGCGCCTATGGTAGAGAGTGTGTCGCTTTTTCTCCACTGATTTGAGCGCCCCGTCGCGGCAGACCAGTCGAACTATGCGCACGTTTACAGCAGCGGAAGGGAAGATCAAACGTGCGTACGATAGGTACCTAGTAGAAGGGGAAGGAATATGTGCGTACACATGTGTATAACTGTATACGTTTTGGCTGCCTCCTGCCTGAGCTCTCGAGTCGAGTCCCTCGGCTCTCGGCTATCGCTGCAGCTCTCGCATGCAAGTATATACCTATATATGTTTCCGATGCGCTGTATTCCCTCAAAAAAGATTTTGTTATGAATGTTGGACAGTTACGTATGTTATTATGTTCGGTAATAAATAACTCGTTAAATAGGTAAGTATTAAAAATATTTGTACAGCTAAATATCGCTTAATACTGAGTGTTTTCTCGTTTAAAGTGACAAATCGAGTAATGATTACGTAAGTCCCGATATTTAATGTAAGTTCTCGGAACTTCTCAATAAAATTATTACTTTTACAACTCGCATAATGTATGTTATTATAGGTACGAAAAAAAAAAAATTGTACATGATATATAAATACGACGTACCGTAACGTTAGAAATTATTAATTCTTTAATAAATATTTGCTTATTAAAATTTTTTTAATTAAATAAGAGCTCTTTGCTTTTATCTTAACGTTTATTTAGCAATAAAAGACTTTTCTAGAATTAAAATGTCGTTCTTCGATAGATGTAACATTTTCAATAAGAATAAGTATTCATTAAAATGTTCAGAAAAGTATTAGTTCTGCTTTAAAGTAGTTATATTTTAACTCAATTACCAATAGAGAAAAAAACTTCAACTCAAACTTTGGAGCTTCATTATAAACCTATGTCACTTTATGCACCCGTGAGACCAATGTGCTAGTAGTCGAGGCAGCTAAGTACTCTGCCATACCTATCTACTTTAAGCACTCCCGGGTTCAAATCTCCAGCGGGGTAGATTTTTTTTTTTACATTTGTTTTTTTTTTCCTTTTATTTCGATATTACTTAGTGTAAAATTTTTTTAATATTTCTATTTTATTTTTATGTTTACGTTGCGTAACAAAAAACTCAAGTTATTTTACGCTGGATTGACAAAGTGCTATCATTAACACTTTAAAAGAGGATCACACCTTTTATAACCTAATTAACAATCATATAAAATGTAGCTAAATGATTATAAGACTATTAAGAATCAGAGAAATTAAACTAAACTTTTTTATTCAACAAATTGATAAAGTGGGATGTCGCAGCACAAGCTCTCGTCAAGAGCAGTGTTTCTCTGCGTTCCTTTTTCGAGAAACAATACGTAACTAAGACTAACACATAAACCAAAGATTACCTGCGACTCCTGTTATTTTTAACATTTTCATGGCCATTTTTGCTCACGCAGCTTGCATATCAAATACATGAATTTATTATGCATTCTTTCAATAATATATAATTGGTCAATAATATTTTCCCCTTACGTACATATATTCATGAAAAGAAACAGAATCGTTTGCAACTGCGCAACGACAATTTTATTACCCGACCCCTTAAACATTTATGAATTAGCATAAAAACTTCAACTTTAAAAAAAATACCTTTTATTCTTCGTTACTCCAACGTCAGCCAAGTTTTACTTTCACTTGAGCCTTGAAGCTTTGTTATTAACAAATGTTACATTTAATTACTAGGAGGGCAGAGTTTCGGTAGCCTAGTTGGTTACGCCGCTGAGCGAATTTTTTGACTCGACAATCTTGGGGTTCAATTCCCACTCTAGGCATAACTTTTTTTTTCTGTAGAAATTTTTTTCATCATACAAGTATGTAATTTTTTGGACTATAGTATTTATTTACGTTTTATATATACGATCCGTAATAAATACTTACTTGTTTATCACATATTTCATCAACTTACAAATATGCAAATGTTAAGTATAAGATTTATTTTAGTAAAAAGAGGTATAATATAAACTATGTTAAGTACCAAATTACAGTTAAAATTATGCATCAAAACATTATTGACCGTACTAATTTTTTACTGTGTTTAACTGTCACTTGGAACTAAAAGATTACACTTTTTTGTTAATTATATGTAAGTTTATCTGCTGATAAAGATTATTGTAAGCATAGTGGTTGAAAACAATACTTTGGCAAAAGACTAGTTTATTAAATTTTTTTTTTTTTTTTCAAATAGATTTCCACACCACCCAGGAGGTACTGTTATTAAGCGTTGTTTGAAGAAGTGATACTTATTATATTATTTTTATGTAGAAGATAACTTAAAAGATAACTAATACATAAGAACGTTAGTTAACATAATTTTACTTATGAACATTCTTATTTAATGTAACTTTTTTCTTCTCGGAACAACTTGCTCGGTGCGTTGTGTTTTTTTTTTTTTCTTACTTCAAACCTATGTACAAATAACAAATATAAATTCATTTATTTACCACGCACCAGAATACTACTTATGAAAGTAAGTATTTTTTTTTCTTTCTAAATAAATGTTTGAAGTAAAAATCGTGGAACACCTCGCCGGTAGCCATACTGTAACCACGCTAGTACTTAACAAAATTACAAATTCCGCATACATATGTACAGCTATAGGATGACTCCTGAGTTTGAAATATTTCAGAAATAAAATTAGAAAATCGGAAAAACTACTTATAAAGCAGCAAAATCTTTTATTTAAAACCTTAAAACAGCGTTGGTTGGTTGCGTATGATATAAAATACGTCGCAAAACATGATGAAGTTTCAACCACAATCTGCAATTTTAATACTAACGTTTTTAAAAAATTACATTTATTCAAGTAGGCACTAATTCTATTTAATTAAAAATACCCCACAGTGTATTGCAGACATTGTTAATTATCATAAAACCGATTAATGAAACAAATAAAGTTCTAAAAACCGACGGAGCCGGTGATTTTTTACAAATTTTTTATTTTACGCGGTGCTCGAAAATAATAGAGTTTTAACTTTGGGTGTTTATCATTATAAATATCAAGAACGATGGTCCCACTGAAAATAATAGATACTATTAGCCAAAATAATAGGTACTTATCATATTTTGCGACTTACATAATGTCATTGGCATGCAACCAACCAACGCTGTTTTAAGGTATTCATAAGAGGTTTGGCTGCTTTAAAAGTAGTTCTTCCAATTTTCTAAGTTTGGTCCTGGAACGTTCGAACTTCAGAGTCATAAATAATTAATAATTTTGAATGAACATGCGATTATAATACTATTTTGCAATATTTACAATTTTCTTTTGCCAACTTACCTAACATTTACTCGCCAGTGTTATAGAATACAATAAATACATAAATAAATTAGTAATAAAATACTTTTTCGGCATTAGCGCTAGTACCTAATATTTTACAAACGTTTATATTACAATAACTAATTGATAAGTCTCTATACGTTTATTTACAATCATGGGACTTATGAACGACAATACTTAATTGGAAATGATCAGTTTTTTATCGTGCCCTCTGCGGTTGATTGGTATTGAGTTGAGATAGCTTTCTGTTGTTAACTTTTAAATACATCTCGCTAGTTTTTGCATAATTATTTTTGAAATTACCAAAATAGTATGCAGTAATCTTTAAGTCATTGAGATTCAGTTTTTTTTTTTTTTTTTCTATAAAAAGCTAGTACGTACATTACTTCATGTATACTTACAATAATTATACCCTTAAAATTTACAAAAAGCTGTATTGATTCAATAGACAGAGGGGTGGAAATTTTTTTTGAAAATCTATAATTTAGTGTGGTAGTGTTCAATTAGGTCTCAGAAATATCTATCCAACGTTTAGTACTCAAGTATTAAATACAAAAGGTTGTATAGATGATTTATCTTAAGTACGTTAGACCTCAACGAGGCTTTCAGCTGTTATTTTTAAATATTATTTATGACTCATGAAATAGTTTGATGACCTTTAAATCCCAAGGATTTGTTGCATTCAAAATTCAATGAGCTCATGTATCATAAATTTTAACGTAGCTTCAAGTTAATGTTCAGTATGCACGTGAAAAAAGGTTACAGAAGCACTATTTAACGTGCGATTTTAGTACACTATCAATTTTTGGACTTTTGTTTAACAATCTACGAAGTCAAAACATGGAACCCTACTTCTAAGAAATACTATGAAAGATTGTTAAATTACAAACAGAAAAATGCTTCAGGACACACATATCATCGAATTGTTTTAGTCGCTAGTATCTATGTTAAGAAGTAACAGCTTAAATTCACAATGTACTGTAACGTACTTTATCTGTGCATGGCTTTTAGCACCATTTTACTGAATATTTTAGTATGAAATTTTGTATGCTCCGTCTTGAAGGGTATTTCATAAACGTTTTAAATGAATCGTTGAGCACAATTGTTTAAATCAATGATAACTTGATATTTAGGAAGTTACAATTAGTTTTTTAATGAATACAAAACTCTGTTTCCATAAAAAAAAAAATTGTAATTTGAATACCGAATTATTATTAATTTAAATTAATATGCTTGACGACTGATTGACAGTGTTTTTGATTACTTCCAAGAAGACTCATGCGAAACGTCATAATACAATATTTTATAAAAAGTTCTTAGATGAAATACAAAGACACCGTACGTTACACTACACGGTGGCTTCCAGTTGTTCCTTGTCAATATCACTACTAATTAATAACATAATTCGATAACCTTAGAGTCCTAAGGCATAGCTCTATTTGTAATAAAACTAGCTTTCATATCACTTCTAAAAAGTACGGCTCTATGTTTTTCCTTCGTAGATAGTTGAAAAAAAGTGTAGTAAAATTAATATAACAAAGAAAGACACATAGTGAACAGTTTTATTTATATATATATATATATATATATATATATATATATATATATAAATACTAAAAAGTATCTGGAAGCTAGATTATAAATTTATGATACAAGAGTTCATTGAATTTTAAATACAACGAAGCCCTGATACTTGAAGGTCATCGAACTATTTTAATAGTCAGAAATAATATTTAAAAATAACAGATGAAAGCCACGCTGAGGTCCAACGTACTTTGGATAAATCATCTGTACAATCTTGTGCACTTAATACTTGAGAATGAAACGTTGGGTAGATGTTTCTGAGACGTACTTAAACACTAATTGTAAATTTTTTAAAAAATTTTACACACCTCTGTCTATTAAATCAATAGTTTTTTGTAAATTATGAGGCTATAATTATTGGTTACGTGAACTAATGTACGCACCAGCTTTTTATAAAACAAAAAAAAAATCTAAATGATTTGAAGATAACTGCATACTTTTCTGAAGATTTCCTAAATAATCATGCAAATACTAGAGATGGATTAAAAAGTTAACAGTACCAAGCTATAATCCAAATTTAGCAAAGTAGAACGCAGTAAAGCCATTTTAATATTTATTTTGTTAGCTATACAAACATGTTTTCTTCAAAGGAAAATTAGTGTTACACGTCAAACACAATAAAAAAATTAGTACTTAACTACTTATCAGTCTTGAAAAGTTCTCATGATATTTAAAAAATTGTGTTTGTATATATATATATATATATATATATATATATATATATATATATATATATATATACATGTGTGCGAGCGCGCTTAAGTGTGTGTGTGTGTGTGTGTGTGTGTGTGTGTGTGTGTAGAAAGCTACAGATACTTATGGTATTTTTTACCTATTTTGAACAATTTTTAATTTTCTATTTTTAGTAGCATAAGTATTGTTTTGTTCATTTCGTCTATCATGATTATGATCGCTCGTTTTTCTATAAATTTTAACTAATAACAATTTCTGTAAAGCAATAACTCTGTGTTCGTAACATTTATGTTTTTTATCAAACCATTCAGGAAATACTTCATTTGTATATTTTTCAACAATTTCAGTCAAAGATAGTAACAGTTTTCTTTGATGCCAAACACTTGCATGATGATCGTTAAAAGCATGTAATTGACAACTAATAATTTTGACAAAGTAATCGCTGGGTCTAGTTAAATAAGTAATTGTTGATAAATTTGGATCTGAATGGAGATACTCTCTTTTTTCTAAATATATTTCAGTATTACATAAGTTTTCTGTCAGTGGTTTCGACATCATTCTTTCGCAATCACAACACTTATTTTTCGTCAACGATGCTTTGCACACGTAACCACTCAGAAAAGCAATTGAATTTTGTTCAAACAGTTGTTTGGCTTTAAAATCAGGCATTTCTGTACAATCGATTGGTACAAATGATTGCATCATTTCAGCCATGTTTAAAAGCTCATTAATTTCTTCAATTTCAGAATCATTATATTCAGGCAAAACTAAACTTTCTTCATTCTCTTGAATAACTACTCCATCAATCTTTGAATTTTGAGAAATTTCATTTGAACCAATAGAAACTGTTACATCTTTAACTAGAGAATTCTCACTCAAGCTTATTAGGGAGTGTGCTTCATTAATCGTGACGTTACCTCGTTTGCTGGCTCCAATAGCATCTGTTGACAAAACGTGTCTGAAACTTAAACGGTACATTCGACAAGTAGGATTATTATTAAAACCACACCTTCCTCGGAACTGCGAGTGAGAATGCTCAACGCTGTCTTGATTGCAAAGACCTGTCGCCAACTCAAAATCTAGGAATTCTTCGTTCAAATCTTTGTACAATGAAACTAAAGCTCTTACCGTTTGAGTCAATCCTTTGAAACAAGGTGGTCTCGAATTTTTAATAAATCGCTTACCCTTACAACTTCTAGTTATTACTACCGTGTACCATTTCTCAGACCATTCAATAAATTCATTCAACAGCTCAAGAATCTCTGAATTTTGTTTTGATAGAGTGCGTTTTTTTTTATCTACAGTTCTTAAAGAATAACTATTACAAGCGTCAATGACAGCATCTAATTTCTCGACAAATTTAACAGTATCTGCCGCAGTATCAGATACCAATCCATGAGGGTCTTGCGAAGCTGTATGAACCGCAGCTGCCACTCGACGGCTTAAAAGTTGCATCGCTATTTTAATATTCATAACTTCGAAATTATTGGGTGTGAAGTGACTTTGACTTAAATAACCTAATAGATTTTAAGTGCTACTGTTCGAGTCAAGTTCCCAAGTCTTCACTATGTCAGAAAAATTCATTATAACGTTGTTATCGACGTAAATGTATCTGTGGGATCTTAATTGGACAAGCAATCGTTTTATAAGATGAGGCCAATCAAAGACTACGTAAATTTTGCGATTTTCCAGAAAAAAATAAGGTTCCTTAATAGTTACGTTAAACAATTTCCACATAAGTGTCTGATTGTTTGGACCTTGATCACAAACGAATACTTTTACATTTGCTCCAATTTTAAATAACGCGCTTAGGGTTTCTCTGATGATTTCAAAAAGCTCTTCAGGCGTTGCACCGTGCTCATTAAAACCAAAAGAAAGCAACTGGCGCCAAGGATTTTTAGCATTTATACTATCTAAACACAGTAACAAAGCATGACGAGCTAATTTGTCTCCCCTGCGATTTTCACTCATGTCTGAAAAACCTTCAATAAGATCTTGCGCTTTCGAATATTCTTCACTTGATTTAATCGACATTTCATCAAACTTCAAAGCACACACGCTTTCTTCTGGTGGTAATGACATCAATTTTTTTTCAATCGAGTGCAGAACTACATCATTCAAACCCGGTAAAACATTGTACTCAGCAACCCACCCTCTGACCGTTGATTCCCCTGCTAATCTTACTTTTAAATCTCGCAACCGACTATAGCAAGACGCAGAATGAAAATATATTATTTTACACAAATTTTTTTCATCTTCGTTATATTCGCTGTTTTCCCGTTTGAATTGCATCCTCACCAAAGTAGCAGCAGTTTTAGAAAGACCTTTGCCTTCTATAATATCATCAATAGAGCGAACCTCCGTTTTAATCAGGTTTTTAATAGTCAAATTTTTCCGTTGAACTTGCTGTTTTAACATTCTTCTTTTTCTTTGATTTTTGGCTTTATCTACTTCTAAATCTACTACTCTTTTCCTAAGATTAATAATCATTTGTCGGGCTTTACATAAAACTGACTTTGATTTTAAACTTGAAGAAGTTTTACTATTATTTAGTCTTTTTTTGGTGTCTGGAATATGACTAGCGCTTATGCCATTACTGAAATTTACCATTTCACTTTGTTGTTCAACTCTTTTAAAGCTTAAGTAATGTTCATTAACTTCAACTTCTCCAAAATTAAAAAAAATCTGTTTTCCAGAAGGATACATGACATCATTCGCTTGTTTCGTTACACTTGAGATCTCTTCAGATAACACATTGTCACTATATTCCACATCATTTTGTCCACAAACCATACCATCAACGCTAGAATCAACAGACACATCAATGTTCTTCAATGTGACAGCAGCATCGTTGATGGATGCTGCAGGCACATTAACTGCTGTGAAGGTTGATTCTTAAGGATGGTTTTCAGTTTGTTCGCATGATGGTTTCTCCTGTGACTGTCGCTCCCGTTCGATTCGATGTTGTGTCATGTAATTTTCATACACGATTTTCGCTTCAGGTGCCTGCCAGTGAACGGGAGTTGAATTTCGTAGCAAGCGTATTATTTGTCCTTGATCATTTTTCACAAAATCAGCATCGTTAAAATGTCCATTACATATTCCGGCTAACCGCTTGGATGATGCTGCCCAATGCTTGATTTTGTCACCTATTTTTAATTCACAGTAATTGTAGCCTGTATATTTTTTCTGTGTGGGAATATTAAAAAAAAAAAAATAAATAAATATAAAAAATAATCACATCCTACAAATTCAAGGTGCTTTTGCAACAAAAACTTGACGTTCTTGTGGCTAAAAAGAGTTTATGAAGTGGTAACCTTAGAAGTTAACTGGATATTGTATAAGCTAATAATATAAGATAAATTACTGTGGGGCCAATCGCATTAAAAGCTACTAAGGAAAAAGACCAAAACTGGCCAAAAAGTTAAAGTATTAAAAAACAGAACGTCTATTGCTCGGAGTTGAAAGAAAATCAAGTATATTGTAATTTCAAGTAGTTGTTACTTTATTTTGAAAGAAATTATATTTAATCACTAAAAAAGTTATTTTTTTTCCAAATAATATAGTATCTTTTTTTTTTTCAAATAATAATTACGACTTTGCCCAAGTCTGATTCTAATGATATATCTAAGTCACCTTAAATGTATATGACTACAACGATTTATTGACATCCAATCCTTTGAACACCATAAATACTAATAATAGTATGATGTCAGTATAATCAATCTGCAAAAAGGATTAAAAATATAATTTTTAGCGATTGCGTCTCCTATATATTGATGATAAATACAAGTAATGGGCAAAAACTGACGCAGCAGTACAGGAAAGTAAGGAAATAATAATAAAAGCTCACAGAAGCTTGATATTTAGTAAATGTTTTCGAAAAAATGCATTTTTCGGCGTCTCAGAGAAGACGCACGCAAAAATAAATAGCGTCATCGTGAAGCTGAGGAAAAATTAACTATTAGTACATTTTTCCAGACAATCCCCAGTGGTTTTGTTCATGATTAATTCAGTATAATTACCCATATACATACCTCCTGGCCAGGACCTGGTCGTATCTTAGTAGACGAGGAAATGTAAGTTGCTGACTCTCAAAACTTATACCGTTGGGGGTATTTTTGTTAGACGTAATCACCATCGCTGATTATGGCAAAAATATTAAAAATTTTGAAAACTGAGTCTGTTGTCGTCACATAGCGTTTAAAAATTGTTACGCTAATATTTTAAAAACAATAAAACTCTTAAAGCAGAAAATATCATATCGCTAAGGTCTTTTATTTTGTTTCGGCCTCGCTAAAAATAACGAAATAAAAATTGAAAAGAGGTATTTGCATACTATGCTATGAGAGTGTGAGGGATAAAGCTCGCGGTCAGATTAGACCATATATTTATGTAGTGGAGAGAGAGGTAAGAGGAGAGGCAGCAGCCAAGCTTTAGTTTTTCAGCTTACGGGCAACGCTCATCATTTTTATGTAAATCCCAAAAAAAACTTATTAAGTTGTCACGCCTTATAAAGAATAATTATGCACAATACATTTTCAAATTCACACAATACTAAAATATAGTATTCAAATGCCAATACACAATTATTCATCATAATTGTACGATGGAAAACAAAAAAAAAAACCTTCCAAGATTTTAAGCAAAGTAAGTAACTAGATACTTAGATACCTGAGTTAGTGGTCCATTCAGTTTGTCTTAATTCATTTGCAGGAAATCGCCGCAAAGAGTGTCCGTTGTGTGGTCCATTATGACAGTTTATGTATTGATACCGTCAATATACGTTGTCATTCGCCATCGTTGCGTTGTTTACATGCCAACGAGTGAACAGAAACGCAAAAAAGCAAGCTGTTATATGAACTACAACACTAAAAAGTATTCACTGCACGCAACACTAGTTCAAAACTATTGGAAGCAGTAAAAGATTTACGGTGTACAAACACGATGCATCAATAGCAGACGTGTATCAACGAATGACGCGTGCGTGATGCGTACTAAAAGCGCTGCCTCGCGTAGAGACAATCAAAACAACAACGCCTCGACGCGCCTGTGACGAAAACAAAAGCTGTATCGTTAGACGGGAACGGCTGTACTACTTCTTACGGAGTATACATTTTAAGACATTTGTCTTGCAATGCAATATATCGTTAGCTGGTTACAAAAATCGCTCAGTAAAAATGATTTTCATCTAGTAAATACCATACTAAAATAAATCTTATACTTAACATTTGCATATTTGTAAGTTGATGAAATATGTGATAAACAAGTAAGTATTTATTACGGATCGTATATATGAAACGTAAATAAATACTATAGTCCAAAAAATTACATACTTGTATGATAAAAAAAATTTCGACAGAAAAAAAAAGTTATGCCTTGAGTGGGAATTGAACCCCAAGATTGTCGAGGCAAAAAATTCGCTCAGCGGCGTAACCAACTAGGCTACCGAAACTCTGCCCTCCTAGTGATTAAATGTAACATTTGTTAATAACAAAGCTTCAAGGCTCAAGTGAAAGTAAAACTTGGCTGACGTTGGAGTAACGAAGAATAAAAGGTATTTTTTTTAAAGTTGAAGTTCTTATGCTAATTCATAAATGTTTAAGGGGTCGGGTAATAAAATTGTCGTTGCGCAGTTGCAAACAATTCTGTTTCTTTTCATGAATATATGTACGTAAGGGGAAAATATTATTGACCAATTATATATTATTGAACGAATGCATAATAAATTCATGTATTTGATATGCAAGCTGCGTATGCAAAAATGGCCATGAAAATGATAAAAATAACAGGAGTCGCAGGTAATCTTTGGTTTATGTGTTAGTCTTAGTTACGTATTGTTTCTCGAAAAAGGAACGCAAAGGAACACTGCTCTTGACGAGAGCTTGTGCTGCGACATCCCACTTTATCAATTTGTTGAATAAAAAAGTTTAGTTTAATTTCTCTGATTCTTAATAGTCTTATAATTATTTAGCTACATTTTATATGATTGTTAATAAGGTTATAAAAGGTCCATCTGAACGAGGATGAAGTGTTTATAAACATTTGCCTCGTTATTAGCATTATATTGTTACAAAAAATACTTTAAATTTAAAAAAATCCCCCCCACGAATGAATAAACTAAGAGTATTCGTTACGCAACGTAAACATGAAAATAAAATAAAATTATTGAAAAAATGTTACACTAAGTTATATCGAAATAAAAGGAAAAAAAAAACAAATGTAAAAAAAAAACCTACCTCGCTGGAGATTTGAACCCGGGAGTGATTATAGTAGATAGGTATGGCAGAGTACTTAGCTGCCTCGACTACTAGCACATTGGTCTCATGGGTGCATAAAGTGACATAGGTTTATAATGAAGCTCCAAGGTTTGAGTTGAAATTTTTTTCTCTATTGGTGATTGAGTTAAAATATAACTACTTTAAAGCAGAACTAATACTTTTCTGAACATTTTAATGAATACTTATTCTTATTGAAAATGTTATATCTATCGAAGAACGACATTTTAATTCTAGAAAAGTCTTTTATTGCTAAATAAACGTTAAGATTAAAGCAAAGAGCTCTTATTTAATTGAAAAAATTTTAATAAGCGATTTTTTATTGAAGATTTAGTAATTTCTAACGTTACGGTACGTCGTATTTATATATCATGTACAATTTTTTTTTTAGTGTACCTATAATAACATACATTATGCGAGTTGTAAAAGTAATAATTTTATTGAGAAGTTTCGAGAACTTACATTAAATATCGGGACTCACGTAATCAATCCTCAATTTGTCACTTTAAACGAGAAAACACTCAGTATTAAGCGATATTTAGCTGTACAAATATTTTTAATACTTACCTATTTAACGAGTTATTTATTACTGGACATAATAACATACGTAACTGTCCAACATTCATAACAAAATCTTTTTTGAGGGAATACAGCGCATCGGAAACATATATAGGTAGATACTTGCATGCGAGAGCTGCAGCGATAGCCGAGAGCCGAGGGACTCGACTCGAGAGCTCAGGCAGGAAGCAGCCGAAACGTATACAGTTATACACATGTGTACGCACATATTCCTTCCCCTTCTACTAGGTACCTATCGTACGCACGTTTGATCTTCCCTTCCGCTGCTGTAAACGTGCGCATAGTTCGACTGGTCTGCCGCGACGGGGCGCTCAAATCAGTGGAGAAAAAGCGACACACTCTCTACCATAGGCGCTGGCAATCTCCCTTCTAATCTCTGACTAGACGATTATAGCAACAGTATAAGTACTACACATTTTGTGAAACACACATCAATTAACTTAATTGTAAGAATATTATTTTTTTTGTGTTAATATTTGTTTTATTTATTGTGCCAATAATCAATAACTTTTAACCCCTCACTATTTCAATTACAAGCTCTTGCTCTCTCTCTGTGAATTCATATATATTTTGATTGTTCTCGAAGCTCTCACTATCGCAGTACGTCACGCGATGCACGCGTTTTAAAAAAAAATTTTTTTTTTTTTGTTGACTAAAATTTTTGTCATTATAAGTGGGATAATTATTTACAGCAATTTATACTATTACAGAGTGCTGGGAGAAATTTACAAGGGAAACAAGATGGGTGCCGCCGTTTTGCTAACGTCGTTCTCAACCGAGCTATGAAGCTGTGAAAACCTAGTCAACATGCCTCGCTCTCCTGGCCTTTTTACTCACTACTGGCTAGCTGTACATAAGTACTTCGTACGCCATGGACTCATAACTTGAGGTTGTACCTTTTCCGAAAGTACGCTTCAATTATCTGGTTTGTACAGGAAGAAAAGTGAGAAGAGAGCAGATGCATATACAAACACTTAAGCATATCAAAACTGTGTGTAAAAAAGGGTAAAATTGGTACATTACGTCACTAGGGCACAAAGTACAAGCATGAGCGCCCAAAGGATTCACTTGTTGTAGGTTCGTGCCCGAATTGCGTATAATTTTTTTCTTACCGAGGGCGCAAAGCGGCAGTTGCACTTTGGGCCCATGATAAGAAATGGTAGTTTTCGTCGGATAAGCGCCATCGTCTCAGATACTTACTCGTACGTGCTTAACACTTTTTAAAGTCTTTGTCACCTCTATCACCTCACCTCTCCAGACAAGGGAGGAACTGAGAGGCTTTCCTGTCGGCTAGTCATCTCTTCACTGCTTCCTGCTACCGAGGACAGGGATAGAAACTGACGTCCTTACCCTTCTAATCTCCCTTCTAATCTCCAGTATTGTGATAAGCACATTGGCATAATGCTCACTGACAACGAAATTGCTTATTAAAATTGCACACACCTGCGCACGCATGTAAGAAGTTATTTTCGGTCAGTTTATCTTTCAGTTAGTGATTTTGTGTTTTTTAGATAATTTTCAAAGTTATTTTTGGGCGAAAAAACAGAAAATATTTCCTACACATTTGCAATTATTTAACAAATATTCTTTAATTTTTCTTGAAATTTTGAACCTCAATATTATTAAGAAATATTAAAAACACTGAAACTTGAGGTTATGACGTCTTATAACTCCATACCTCTCTATTTGTGTGCCATGATGTTTTTTTTCCCATGGGGATACCTGTGAAAATCGTTGTTTTTAGTGTACCTTGCTGTCTTTTGAAGACATGGCATATTTCCCAACATTTGGAGGTTGTGTGCACGCATGACCATGAAAAATTATTTTCGCGTCATTGTAATTTTCTACTCAACGTACTTTAATTTTTCCTATGGTTTTCCTCCTTATTTTGTAAAGGTACGTCAAAAACGTCTAAAGTTAAGGTTATGTTGTTGTATAATTCAAAGCCTCTCTTTTTGTACTCTGAACTATAATTTTATTTCCTTTCGAAAACCTGTCGTATTTGATATTTTTTTCTAGCTTGGTTCCTTAAAAAAATTTGGTGTTTTTTTAATACTTAAGGTTACGTCAGATTATAAAAATCTGCTTAATCAATACTGATTATCTGCATCGACCAGCTATACATGCAAAAACTATTTGTTCATGTACTTCATTAAAATAATAATTCTAGCAAGGGTATACAGTATTAATATTAACTAGTATATTTTATACACATGCGTGCAGGCAAATATGTACACACTTGCACAGTAGAAGTAGAAAGTACACACACACACATTCATCAGACATGCACACTTTCATGGTTCCATCCATAATTCTATTGTGTACATAAGTAACACACACATACATACGTACATGTATACGTGCACACTGCATACAGTAACGCACTACGACACGGCAATAAGAGTATACATAACACCACATGCTGACTTCATATACGTAGCCAAATACGAAGGCGAATGATGAGACTCAAGTGCCAGCGACACATGCACAGTTGCAGACGCGTAAAAAAAGAAATAGAAAGTAGGAGTGGAAAAGAGTGAGAGAGGCAACGGTTATACGCGGGCATCTATCTACCCCTCTTACCCTTTCCTGCCGTGGTGTTTCTCCTTGAGCGCTGCTCCGACGCACGGACGTATGTTCAACGAAATAGTTTCCCAACCAAGCATGTGCAATAAAGTTCTCACTTATAAGAATATGGAAGTTAGCAAGTTCAAGAAACTAACGCTTTCCACCTTATGACCTCAAAATTGCAAGTTTACCACTTTATTTTGGGTTCTCAGGCAGAAATAGTACATTACATCACTAGAGCACAAAGTGTGACTAACGTTTTCTTCAGCTAGTACCATATACATTTCTGGGTTCGTAAACAAAGTGTTTCTCAAACTAGAACACACTCTTCTATTAAATCTATATGAGTCATGTTTTGTGAGCTATTATGTATGTACAACTATCCTAAAAGACAGTTATTAATTTAATTAACAAACAAAACGATTATGTTTACCCATGAACTATAATTATAAGAAATACTTATTACAAATCATTATAGATAAAATCAATAAAAACTATGAATCACATGAAACCAAAAAATAATAATCACAAAGATAACATGGCTATATAAACATCATGTACTAGCAGAAGCACGCTATACTGCCAGACTGACATTGGCTAAGTACATTTTAAATGCGCTAATAAATCAGCCATGCAGCAATTGCAGGAAAGTATGATTGCTACTGCTCTTATATTTACATAGTAGTTGCAATTTAGTTGTAATTACAATAGTCTCCTTCGTGGCAAATGCCTTGAACATGCATATTTCAAGGTTAACTCATCATAAATGAAAAAATAGTTTCCAAATAGACCATGGTGGTTCCTGGAATTGTCTGTCATCAGCGCAGTTGCACTACTATTACCATGTTAATTTAAGAGTAGCAACCATACGGTATTGCGGACATTACTTGGCTGCTTAATCAGTGTGCCCAAAAAAAATGGTAATAGGGGCCAAAAATGGTTTTTCGTGTCAAGAAAAAAACTGGAAAGTCGGACTAAAAAGTTATATGGGTCAAAACGGTATGCAGTTTTAAGACGAAAAAAATGAGCTCCGGTGGGATAAAGTCGGTTCAGCTATTTTTTCGCAATTTGCAAAAAGTGCTACGTAGGACCGTTTTCTGAAAAATCTATAACTCTCGTTCCTTTAAATATTAAGACTTGAAAATTAGAAACAAGGTATATATAGTATCCTTTAACATTCACACCGGATTTCGAGATGATTAGTTGTAAACTTTTTGTTACTCTACAACCTACCAAAGCGTCATTTCGTTTGACATTTCGGAAGTGCGTGAAAAATCGGTGTCAAAAATTGGCTACTTTCCGTGGATGCAGCGGCGCGGCGAGCTGCTCGCAAACACCGGAGCTATGATACCAAGAGGGGACTTGGCCTACGGTGGCTTATATATTTTGGATCAATGCAACTATCACCATTGATTACGTTCATCAAACTGTTAGTACGTTCTCATCTGAACTACAGCCTCTATCCGTAGTGACCGTAGTGTACCGTGTTCCGCGAGCATGGACTGTAGCCGTGAATAAACGCACAAACCGGCATGGTACACTCATGTATAATATATAGCCTTACTACATAGCAGTCGATGCTCTTAACACATGAGTCAAACCGTGGAAAAATCCTATAGAGGAATTGAGGCATTGGTATATTTCTCTCTCTCTCTCTCTCTTGTTTTTTTTGAATTACTTACTTAGTACCTGCGCTACTTCTACTGTAAATACTACACTACTTATGTATTATCTTATGTAATATTTTGTCTTAAGCTACGACTAGACAGGAACTATAGCCTAGGACTTCTGGATCCTTAGTCAACAATAAACTCTAACTCTAACTTTAACTCTAACTCTCTCCCTCTCTCTCTCTCTCTCTTTCTCCCTCTATGCATGTATATCCATACAATTTTAAGTATTGTTAAAAAAGAAATAAGATACAGAAAAACTCGATATGATTCGGAAAAAAATTTGAATCTCCAATTTATTAATATACTTGAAATGCAAAGCAAAAACAGTTAAATTTATTGCACATACAAATTACAATCGATTTTTATCGAATTTTTTTTTCTTTTATTCCAATGCCAAGAGAGGGCTAAGGCACTTTTTATGCATGTATTTGAGGCGTCCAATGATTGTTTGGCACCGCAAATATCTAGAGATCGTTCATATTACTATATACACTCTTCTTATGCATGTGAAAAAATTAAAAAGCGACAGTTGAGCTGAAGGAAATTGAAAATTTTTTTTTTATGAATTTGACTACCTAAACAACTTAAAACATTATTTATACGATTTGTGCAAAAAGTACGCAAGTTGTTATTTAAATAATGATTTTTACATCTATACATTTAACCTCATTACGTGCATTAAGGCTGGGAGAATCGTATCAGCAGAAAGTTTTAAGTAAAGCAAAATCAGTCATACGTATAGACAGACAAAGGGAGACCATCGACAAACACAAGAGGGCAATCTTAAAAAAACCAATGCTTCTATAGGATTTTTTCACGGTTTGACTCATCTGTTTAGAGTATTGACTGCTCTAGAGTAAGGCTATATATTACATATAAGTGTACCATGCCTGTTCGTGCGCTCATCCTTGGCTACAACCAATGCGTTCGAGACACGGTACACTATAGATGTAGGCTATAGCTCACATGAGAACGTACCAACAGTTTAATGATTGTATTCCACGGTTACTGTCCATGTGAACGGAGCACAGATTGCATTGACGCAAGAGCATACAGCTTGATTCCTTTAATGCTAGTGCCCTCTTACCATTAAATATTTGTAGATCCACCATGAGAAATATTCATGACTTTTCCTTCCGTCTACATACAAATGTTAACCGAATATGAAAATAGGGCTTACGGTCATATTATATCGTCTGGATACACAGTGGAGGGGTACTAGGGGATTTGATCTGATGTTCATTGGGTTAAAATAACGCAGAAATAAGATGAATTTTTTCTTAATTTGTGGAAGGACGGTGGGAGGTCATTTGAGGGTGGTGAAGGGCAGTGAAGGACAGTGGGGGAGCATGTAAAACACTCCACAGTTTTAACTATATAATATGGGGATATATATTGTGACGTGGACTGACGTCACAGAGCAATGTATGTGGTAGTAGCAGACAAGAGGAAAGGCGGTAAAATTCATATCAACACTACCTTACCCAAGGCCCTTGTACCGACCTATCTCTTCACCCATCCCTACTATAGGCAGCACTGCCAGCTCTTGACCGTGTGCAGCGGCGGCTGTGTGTGCGCATCGACGCATACCGATGCAGGTTGCTACATTATCGGGGCAGCACGAATCGGCGGGCCGACAAGAGAGATACTCTCCGTCTTGTCTGCTTTCCGTCGGAACGTGTGATCCGAGGGCTTCGTTGCGTCGTATATTTTCACGGGCGTGTGTGTGCGAAATAACACCGTATACTGCACCAAGCGGCAACAGGAGGCGCAGCAACGGCTACCTGTTGACGACCCGGACTGCTACGACAACCTTCACGCACACACTACCAAGGACTGATGGGTTCAAGTGCCGACTCCTGCTCGTCAGATCTCCCGGTGCCCGAAGCTAGTGCTGCTGAAAGATCCCTGCCGTAGTGAAAACGGTAGGCCTATTTCCTATATATTCCGTCCCTACCGTGCATAAGCATTGGGCCGAGCAGCAACTGCCAAACCTGCCCCCGCAGGGCTAAGGCTGCATAAAGTCAGGTCAGGTCAGATATTTAGGCAGGGTAAACTTTGTATAGAATTAATGTTAAGTTCCGAGTAACTATTAAATGCAAATAAATGCTTAAATATTAATCTCGCCCATTTATGTATGTTGATTGCCAGCTATCCATCCTATCCATTTAGCCCTATAGTAAAGCAACAATAAAGCAGAATTTTATATGTGCCGTGTCTTGCTGCTGACTGCAAAGTGAGCAAGGCACGACACATCACAATATGTATGTACATACATGCATACAAATAAAATACATTTTCGTAGCATTATTTTGATGTGCTTATTTTAATAAGTACGTAGAGTAATTTCAGTATACATATTTAATATTATTAAATAAATGTTTGTATAAGAAAAGACATGCTTATATAGAAAGAATTTCACGGTATAATAGTGTTTTCTCCGTCATCTTGCATTCTAATTAAAATCGGTGCTAATATGACAGTAAGGTAAGTAAACACTTTTGTAGCTAAACAAATTAATGCTACATATATATGTAGGATATTCTACGTCAATTGAGGAAAAAGATATTTTTTTTTCTCATACTTTGGGAGTCAACAGAACTCTATTGAAAACTAATAATATAATTTTTTCAGATTTTTTACCAACACCCTTGCCATCAGTGACAGTCACAATTTTATAATATTTTCTCGGACCCCTAACGTGTTGATTTTGGAAATTAATTAATGTCTCATAAAGAAAAAATTAAAAAGTATGTTTTTCATAAAATACGAAAAAAATACTCAAACAATGTTTAGTATTTTTTAGGTACATGTTTTGAAGACGTCATAAATGGTATATATTAGTAGAGCAACTTTCATATTATGTAGTAATAAACATTTATTTACTAAACATTAATTTGTTACTTTTTATATAAATAGATAATTGCTTACACAATTTTTTATATTTTCTCAAAATTTTCAAAAATTAAAAAAAAATGTTTGTACTTTACAAGTACGATAATTTATTTTTTTTGTATTTTATTTCTTTACAATTTCTCCCTTTGTAATTAACGTGAGTTTTTTACTGAAGGACGTTCTTTATATAGTTTGTAGTGAAAAAGTTCAGAGAAGTGAGAGAAACGCGAATGTGTGGAGTGTAGCTAGCAAGTCTTTTGCTCATGTGGATGTACTCACATACATGCTTTTACGCACACTTCATCCCACTTTCTAAATTTATTTGAAAACCAACTTGTAAGTATATTTGACAATTTGATGAATTAATCTAAAAGTAATCTTTTGGACCCAAAAAGGTGGAAGATTCCTACAAATCATACAAATACCATTTAATGTTTTTTTTTTTATAAGGTTACATGTTAAACATAAATTTTTTTTAATGTAACATATATAAAATAATGGAGCAGTCAAACGAACTGCAATTTTTTTAAGGTATTTCTCATGCTATTTTAATATACGTTTGCCGTTTGAACAATATCTGTCGAAAAACCTATGTGTGATGAACGTCCTGAAGGGACATTCACTAGCACGTGAATACAATCCTATTGAAGAAAGCTATACTAAAGGATGGTTTTTCTTAATTTTTTATATATAATTATATTTTGGGTAATAAATATGGACTAGGAATAAGTGTGGGATCGTATGCGATAGATGTGAGCGTAACGTTACAGATATAATCAGCGTAGGCAGTAGCAAGTTGTTCTGAAATCACTGGAAGATTAAAAAAAACGCACAGTCTTGTACTGGCTAGCCTATATGTTATTTTTTCATAAGTGGTTCTCGTGATAGCAGATAATATATGTTATTTTTATTGTATTGTTCCGTTATACATTGTTTATAACCGTAAACTCATTAAATATTAAAATATTTGTGGAAACCACACCCAAAGAACGTAGGCTTACTCTTTCTAACGATAATTCCAATATTTTCGTACACAATATCGTTTCATAAAATGTTTGCTTATATTTATAATGTATATTATCTGTCATATAATTTTATAGAAACATAACTTCTTACTTGAGTAACGAAGCACCCACTGTCTACTGGTTTTTCATATTTGAAAAAAGCCACCACCTTCTCCGCACCTCCGCTTTACTGGATGCTCCAGGATCTGCAACAAAGCGTGAGACTTGTCCTTTGCATGTCAGCGATTTCCTTGGTTCACCAATAGTTCGGTCTCCAACTTTACCCAGCGGATTTCAGGGGCATATTCACGTCTTTTTATTTTTAGATGCGTTGCATGGTGGACCCTATGAGTCACTCTGACTCCACTGGTCCTAGCATAGGGCTTAGGTCAGCTGGAATTGGCACATTAGCCAGGGATTTATGAAGCACTTTTTGGTTGAGTCGCGATACATCCCTCCCAACGGCTTGCGTTCTGAGCGCTTCTCTTTATACAGCACCACGCAACTCACCAAGTTCGATAGAAATGAACTGACAATCACTCGCTGAATTGTTCTCTTAAGCCCTCCAGATAGACACCAGCGCTTACATTTTCGGCGTTGCGAGTGTCATGACTATTGATCTCCTGGTTTCTGTTCGTCTTAACGTCGCCTCATTACCAGGATTCAACACAGTGTGGTCAAGGGTTGATGGCATTTTTAACACCACCCGTCTCCTGGTACCAGTTTGTCAGCCTATATATTATTTTTATTGTATTGTGCCACAATATATTGCTTATAATCGTTAACTCATTAAGTATTAATTAAAATCATACCCTATTAATGTAGGTATACTCATTTCCACGATAATTGCACACCACCTTCGTACATTATATTGTTTTATTGAAGGTATTTTTACTTAAAATTATATTGTTTGTCATATAATTTTTTAGAAATATACCTTGATTCTTGGGTACCCAAGCACCCACTGTCCACTGTTTTTTTTTTTTTTTTTTTCATTTCATATCTTGAAACATGCTTTTTCAGATAATTACCTGTAGTGGGTAGATATTAAGTGCAGGCGCTAGAGAGGGTTTAATGTTAGGTATTACAGTTTTCGTGGTACATCGTATTCCATACGACGAAAATAATTTTAAAAAGTATATTTTAACTCAATTGGAGGCACGGCGTACGATTCTAGTGTCGAATGAGTGGAATTTAAAAAGATTGATTCAAGATGGTGGTCAATATTATTTAAATAAACGAATTTTATAAATTATAAAATATGGTCATTGGCAGCATAGAATTTGAAGTCTGAAATAACACTCAAAAAATTATCGTCAATTGCGTCAATTTCAAGAAAAAAATTCATAAACGTTCCAAACTCTACGAATCGTTTGACTAGGAGTATAATAGGTAATATGACAGTACATTTTCGTATGGAAGAATTAGTAGGTTCTTTTTTATTAGTGAAGTCACTGTTTAGAAATCTATTAGAATCTGTAAAATTTACGAGTTTCACGAATGAACGAATCAAATAGTAATTACAACAAAATTATCAGTAAAACATTGTCTTAAAAAATGTTTGTAAAATATACTTTGCTGAGGAAACAAATTCGTTGATTGTCAGAATTCTTGAACTCAATTAAATCAAAAAATATTAACTTTAATACAGTTCATAATTGAATATGGGTGACTGTTGAATTATGAAAGATAATAAATACAATCGTTTTTTCGCTTCGCAATTTTTGCACGTCACTGTCAACGCACCTGCTCTGAAATAGATGCTTGTGCTTCGCATGACCTACTTACAATGAAAACCTCTGTGTTATATCTTATCAACGACCAAGAGAACGCAGAAAGGTGATAAATACACAGACAAGAAGAAGAATAGATCACACAAGTAAATGAGATGAAATGTAAGTGTCTATGCGTTGACACGTATGAGAGATTCTGACAGATAAGGTCGGGACCAGATAAGGAGTTTAAAGTTCGGGAGGTAACTCGCCCGAGGGACGAGAGGAGACTGACGGGAACAATAGAAGGATAGAATGCGAGAGGTACGAGATCGGAGAGAGAGTGAGAGAGAGAGAAAGTAAGTATTCGGAACTGAGCTGTCGAGAGCCAAGTATGTAGTTAAACGAGAGCGTTACAGATAGTGCTAGATTTCTAGATTGAATTCTGGATACTGGTGGTATTTTTACTTTTTATTATAAGTGTAATTTGTTTTGAGCAAGTGTGAAAAAGTAATCAAGGTAGAGTAGCAAGAAAATGAGGTCTGAGTGTGCGTCAGGGAGTACGTCGGCATCTCAGATTACAAGGAAGATAGAGAAAGTATTAGAAAAATAAGTCTGATCCCAGTCTACCTGGCCCTGAGCAGTGGCCAGCCAACAGACAGGAACCGGACACCAGAAAGGAACAGTCTTCCTACCGTCAAGGCAAATGCTGCACAATGCAACAAAAAGGTACAGTGTTTAGGTTAAGAGGGGATGCAAGCGATACAGTCGGTTGTGTTCAACGAGAACGGGCCTGAGTCACGGGGGAAGGTAGGAACGTCGAGAGAGGCAGAAGCGTGTCTGAGTGATAGATTCCTAGGGAAGTGACTGTTCACGCGGCAGTTAGGATGTCGTCAAGATGTGGGAGGCTTTGGTATTGGGTGACGTGTGTGAAGGAAAGAAAGGGATAGAAAAAGAGCGTGAGAGGAAGATAAGGACTAATAACGGGTTCTATTGGGCGAGGGTATAGGTCGAATCTAGGAGTGTGTGTGTACAGTCAGCAGCGTTGAAAAGACGCCATGGACCCAGACAGACGGTCGCATTGAAGTAGAAGTGCATGTTAGTGTGTGTGCGTATGTAAGCGTATATCGCATCTCTCTGAGCGCACTATTTGCATTGTGGTCACGATCGAGAGACTCCAACGTGTAATTGGGACCCAGAGAATTGTTTTCATGGTACAATAAATAATTTAGGCTGATCGAAGTTATACTATAGTATTTATTTAACCCAGACACGAACCATATTGCAAAATTGTTCGACCCACTTGGTTGGCTTAGTCATCTGGCCCAGTGGCAGAATTCTGATCAATGACCACGTTGGCTCATGGGGCTTACAAGGGTAAATCTACAAAAAATATCCCAATTGAACTACTATTATCCACAACGAGAACGCCCCAAGCTTCATGGTTAGGCTAACGCTTTAAAGTTAGCTTATGCCACTGTTTTTCATCCTAAAGTTGTGAAGAGCGATCAGGTTTACGTTTTTTTGCAAACAACCAAAACTAAGATAGTGCCAATAAAAACAGTAACTATACCTCAACTAGAACTTTGTGCGGCTCATCTTTTGGCAAAGCTTACCAGTTATTACCTAAAGGAAATATAACATGCCATCGACGCTATTTACGTGTGGACTAACTTCAATAACATTTTGCACTGGATTAATAAACTTTCTTCCAATTGGCCAGTGTTTGTCGTGAATCGTTGTACTGACATTCAAACTATTGTTCCCTTAGCTAAGTGATATTATGTCAAAGGTTAACTCAACCATGCTGACATAGTATCGCGAGGAATTTACCCAGAACAAATCCAGTCATTGGATCAATAGTATAAGAGGCCAGAACCACTCCATCAATTGAATGCAATGTATCCAAAATTTGAAGATACGGTAAAGGTAGCTGCCGTTTATTCATTTCCGTTCATAGCTTATTTCTTAATCCCCAGAAAAACTACCAAGCAGAATTTTTCTGTATCTCTCTATGTCAAAAACACTTTTTTAATGTTGAACTCAAGATATTGAAATCGAACGTCACTGTCCCCATTGGTCAACAAAAACTCTGGCCTTGAGGAAGTAAGCTGAACAAGGTAGCTCCCTTTCTCAATAATACTATGATCCACATTCGTGAATGATTCCAACGATCCGAACTTAGCTTTGACTCCAAACACCCGTTGGTGCTGTTGCCAGACAAGCTTCTTACCACTCTGGTAATTCGTTCCTTTCACCAATGATGTTCACACGGAGGCCCTTGAATTACGCTGGTAAATATGCGAAAAGAGTTGTGTCGTGTGCAGGAGATACCAAGGTCATACTCATTCACGAATGATAAGTTTCCTCCCTACTTCTCAAGTTTTACCCATTTCCGCCTTCACAAGATTAGGAATTGACTATGCAGGACCTGTTGAAGTCTAAAGGGTATACTACCACAAAAGGTTAGATAGCTGTTTCTGTGTGTCTGAGAACTCGAACTATCTTCTTTAAAATCGTAGAAAATTACACGGCAGACTCATTTATCGTAGCTTTTATTAGATTTACAGCTCATCGATGTTACTGTGCTGAATTATACAGCAATTTAGACACTAATTTTGATGGAGCTGAAAAACAACTAGGGCAGATGTTGTAAGACTTCAGTCAATCTCATCTCCGAGCATACCCCGCTTTGGCTACTACATGACCTCGAGCATACTATATGACCCAACTAAAGATGTGAAATACAAGATTCCGTTTTATTTAATGAACAATTTTTACGAATAATAATTGGGTTGTTACTTACTAAAACCGATTCTCCTATATCTCGTCATTTAAATATTCCCTTCACAGTCCTTTTTTTTTTTCGGAACGAAGTTCCTTTTTGTTGCGCTATGAGTTTCAGGCGAATAGTGGCAAGACCGAAAGAAGTTTAAAAAGGATCTGATGGCTCTCTTTTGTTTGGCCTCCTTCGGTTGTACTCAGCCAATATCTTCTCCTCCCCATACTGCGTACCATCAGCACTACCTACACATTTACAACGGCTACTGAAAGTATATACGTATAGCTTGACTGGACATATAACGTATTAGTCTCTGTCCACTTCCCGCACCCCAGGCTATTGCACATATTGCACTGGCTGTAAAAGTGGCTGTTAAGTTTATTGCCCGAAAACAAAAATTACGATTCAAACTTATGTTTTTCAGTAGAAAAAAAATAGGTTATTTCCTTACAGAATTTTCTCAAGAGTATGGGAAAAATAGTTTTTTCTAAATCGGAAGGTGATTTTATGTATTTATTTAAAAATGCATAGTTAGTTGCCAATTTTTTATTCAGTTTCTTGCTTTCATCTCCACTTCTATTACTTGTAGAGTAATGTTACGACTGTCAATCTTTTTGTCATCAAGTTTCCTACAAAATGAGCATCTTTAATAATTTATTATTTGTTATTATAATACACTTATAGTAACAAAGCGTGAAAAAAACTTATTAAACCAAAGTACTTTCGATTGGCAAAGAAAAAAAAATAGCATGTAAATTTGAAAACACATAAAACATTATTAGTTTTTTATTAATTAATTTCTTAACTGATACTTTAAAGTCCAACCACAAACCTTATTGTTGGTTTACAAGAGTAGTTGTGCTATTGTGTTGAAACAATCATAATAAGTTTTTTTGTTTTTTTCTGATCTCGTAGGAAATGTGCAAGTACCCAATAAAACTCATTTCTTTACTCTAATCTAATGCATACTCAAATTATCGATTTACTTAGGCAATTTACTCTTAATAACGTGTTTTTTTCAAATTATCCTTATTTAAAGCTATTACACAATATACTCATATTCTTTTATTACCAGTTAAAATGATATTTTTTCGTCAATACATATTTTTTTAATGTTATCAACTGACTGGTTAAAAAGACTGCACAAATAGAACCAAAAAAGGAAGCTTCGTTTTTATGCTTATCAAATAAAACTGCACATAAGCAAAAATTTGAGCACGTTGGGCACGGGATATTTGTATGTAGAATGTACCTTTCTTCCTTTTACTCCTGCGATGCACTACATACAGAATTATTTCAATACAGTTTGATTGAATCAACAGCGAAGTTAAGCCAATACAATGAGCTGATATTTGTTACTACAATGTAATCTTTGTTAAAAATTTATGTGTTAGAAATAAAATCAATGATAAGATTAAATGATAACACACTTGATAACAATTTTATAAGGGAAAAATTTTAGTAGTTAGAATACAAATAAACACATTTTAATGAATTCGTTTCCAAAACTAAAATTCTTTCCACAACAGTTGAATATACGAAATGTCCGAGATTTATTGTTAGTCATATCAAAATTTTTAACCCCTACAAAAAACATAAAATAAAAAAAATGAATTTATAAGTTTTAGCATACTACTTATTAAAATTGTACTTTCGTCATGTATTAAAAACAAGTTGTAAGCATAAAACAAATTGTACGTACGTGCGGAGCCATGAATGGAAGATTTCACGTTTTGTAGATATATTTTCAACCACTGACTTCCAAGAACCTTTAGTTCAACACTAGAGCAGTGTAAAGTTGTGACGAAAACCTACAGTAAGAATAACGTTTTACAGTTCACAAAAAGTTTTTCAAACATGAAAAAATCAATAGGGTTATAACACAATTTTGCGCATGATGAACAACGATGTAATAGAAGCGTGATAACAACATTGAACATTGCAGTACCTTCTCTCACTTAGTTTCAATGAAGCATTACGGATCCCGCAGAAATGTCGCATAAAATTTCAACGCCATTAGGATACTTCAAAGAATGCAAAGCATCAACGCCAACTGCGTAACATTACCAATTATAACTACAATCAAGAAATAAAGTAACTGACAACTCTCTGATGACTTTCATCAACACTCCCAGGGACCAAGTCGTCGCAATTCACTGCAGATAATAGATACATGTCAACCTTATAAAATACTCCAGTTACAGTATAGGCGCACTGCCGTACCATGTAATGCCCTAAGCAAAGAGAAGAGAAAAAAAGAGAGCAGACCAACAACTTTAAATCACCTGGCTCATAAATCATGATGCAGTAAAGCACAAACATCGTTCCTACTAAACTCAGCAAAAATCGTGACTACTAAGCTGCTATTTAAAAATGCAAACCATCCTACAATTGTAAATGTAGCACAACATCTTCTAAAATGAACTGAACACGACAGACTTACAACCGCAAAACCTCAAGAAGTAATAATTCACAACATAACGTGTATTGATCCATATAAAAACATAATTTTTATATCCTATTCTTTCTTCCTACTCTCCTACTCTTTGAATTATAAGAAGCGAAAGCTCAGGGATCTCAAAAAATCGAGCGGTACACCTGCTTCTACAATCGCGTGGCATACAACTTACTTCTTTTGAAACAAGTTCCCGTGACAAAACTCGAACTACGTGTTAACAATTTCAACAATTTTTGAATGTAATTTTTGCACTACGACTGTGATTATGTCAATCGAGAGTAATTAGGTTAAGCTCCAATTGGTCATTGGGATCCTCAACCTGACGTGTCTTCCTTAAATGCAAGAGTTTAAGAACTTTTTGGACATAACAATATTGGCCACTTCTCTTTCATCAAGTGCTCCAAAGTAACTGTTGAATTTGGAGAGTTAGTTCTGTGGCGTCTTTTAAGCAGATGGAAGACTTAGTTTAGTGATTGAGCTACGTGTTAGTAGCCTGCATTTCAAGCAAATGTAAGTACTTCGTTTGGTGACTAAGCTGTGTAAGAAAAGCTCGAGCAAACAAGGCCACTGTAAACTCGCCTGAAAAGTGAATCAAGGAGAAAAAGAAAAGAAAGGACCGTCATTTTGGGTTCTGACGTAAAAGCAGTAGCCTAATTATTGTTATTGCCATGAGTACTCTCGTGTAGGATGAGGATCATCGTTGTGATCAATCTTGTAAGATCCTGCGACTGCGTGCGCGCAAGCAGCGGCTAATTAACGATTATACAAGTAAGTAAAGTTAAGGAAAATAATATTGTATAAACAGTGTAAATGCAAATTTGAAAGTTTATAGTTCATATTGACAAACATTATATAAATTCATGTGATTAAATTTACTTTTTTAATTTAAAAACATCCTAACTACTAAAGTATATAAAATATTCCAAGATTTAAAATTTTAATTGATAGACACACAGTTCTTACTTTGATAAATATATTGAATGTCAAGAAAAATTTAAAGAGATAGCGTATGACAGACATTTTTACAAGGACTTGAGATGAAAAAAAATTAGATACGCCACTATTGCATTACATAATATATAATTTTTAATAGTATGTCAACGCCAGCTTACGTATGACACACTTACACTACTGCAGACATATCATTCGGTGACACCTAACACTACAACGCCGAGTCAACGGTTTAAAAAGAAAAGTGTATAGTAAGCAAAAGCAAACACGGCCTATGGGTAAACGGTTAATTTCTGATGAAAAAAAGTTAAATTTATTTGATTGTAGAATGAATCTAATAGTACTGTTCCTTTTTTTATAGAAGTTCGGACGTAACAAACTTAAACGGCCATACTTATTTCTCAAATAAAATAGTTCTTTTTTTTTATAAACTTGATTAAATAACTAGATACTTAAAAGAATCTTATTGATAAAGAAAACAATTTTTGTTAGTTTTGGATTATTAGATATTCATCATTTATAATCTGTATTACCTATGGAAATCAAAATTTAAAAAAAGTTAATTTGCTTATAAATATCAAAAATTGGTACAAGTAATAACTCATCACTGTACTGAAAAATTATACAAATTATTTCTGGTATTAAATCAATTTATCATAAATTTTTATTTAGATACTGAAATTGATGTGTTCACGTCTGAGAGGCACAAAGTTCAGGGTCAAGATAATTGGATGTTAACATATTAAGGATATGTAAATTTTTATGCAATTGAAAATTTGTTGCTGGATAAGAATCCTACCTTAGCAACGCTATGTCTTGTCTGTCTTTGTTTAATTGTTGTGGGTACACACGCACACACACACACATACACACACACCTCTCCCTATACTATATAGTTGTGTTGACGAAAGTGAGTCTCAGCCCCCTTTCCTCCCCACTCCCCCTCAGTACCCTCTCGATTCACATAGTTACTTACTTGTTTTGACGTCATTTTTGATCAAATTACATTTGAGAATTGAGAAACCTCCCCCCCACTCCCTCTTGCTCCTCCTCGACTCCCCCTTCACCTCCCCCCTAAAAAATACTTATTTATAGAATATTTTACCATCTGAAATGTTAAGAAATATATCTAATTTAGTACCCAAGCCATACCTCGTTTTTAGGGTTTTTCAAGTCACTGATCATGGGTCCCCCTATGTCTATTTCCTTCTCCCTTACTCACTATATGTCTGAAGGACCATTATTTGTTTAACTTAAATGAACTTTTACATTTGGAATCTCTTTTTGGTCCATGTGTACTTTACCCAAATATAAAATTCTTGATTAACTGAGGACTTTATTAACAAAAAGACAGAATTCAGGAGCAGGTATAATTAAATAGACAAACACATTTAAGCTTTTTAAGCAATAATTCATTGTGTTAATTTAATGCTGTGACATTTCATATGTCATTTTAACCCATCTGTTCTTTTAAAACCCTTTCTATATTTTCCACATATGTTTTTTTTATGGTTTTTATGAATTAACTTATGTCTGTTTAAATGTAACGATCTTTGAAATGAAATATTTTTGAATTACTGAAAAATTTTTTGCTGAACAATATTTTCAATTTCTGATTTATTCTCGGATTCAATTTAAGTAAAAAAATTTTTTTGGATTCTCACATCTTGATAAAGCAACGTATAATTGTACGTGAGATAATAAAGGTTTTTAATATACAATCCTAAGGAATCAAAACTCCGTCCTTGTGATTTGTTGATAGTTATAGAAAATGGTAATAGAAAGGAAAACTGTTTTCTATATAAGACAAAAGGTAATGATGATGAGGTGCCAGTATTCAATATTATTCTAGAAACATAAACTTTGCATCCTTTTTTTTCTGCCGTTATTATTTCTGTTTCCACGTTATACTTAAATAATTTTGTTATTCTAAATCTTGTGCCATTACAAAGACAGTCTGATATACTTAAATTTCTTATTAATATTACTATAGCAATTATTTTTAGTTTTAATTTTTGTGGTGGAAGACCTTCTCTAATGTTATTCAAAAATTTTATTGGTAAATTAATATTTATGTTATCATCTGTTTTATCAATTCCTTTGTGAGTCGCGTATTTTGCTGTTGTGAACTCATTCTCAGCCTGCATTGATAATTACACGAGTAATGTTGTTATTTTGTCTACTCAATCAGTTAGTGGGGGGTTGGTATATAGTTGGTTAGTACTAGTATATAGGGCTCCACCCCTCCACTCACTTTAGACGCCAACCATCTATTAGTGAGTTATAATCTTTTACGTTGGCTTTGAGGTAAGAGGCAAAAGGTTTAAGATTTGAAAAAAACTTTTTTTTTAAATTCATGAATCCAATGAGAAATAATAATAATAATGACATAAAAATATAATGAATGTATTTCAGATAAGTTTATTATAGTTTTCATAAAAGATTAGTGGGTGTGTAGTAAATAATAAAGAGCAGTATATAATAGACGTAAGCGAAATATGATTATTTAACTATTAAAAAAAAAGAGTTTAGTATAATACTAAAGATATTTTTACAACAAATATTTTTATTTATTAATAATAAATATATATTTATAATTGTATGAAGAAAAAAAATTATATATCAATTTTTATCATAGTGATTGATAATTATTTACATGCTATTAAAATTTTTTATTTACTTTTTCAGAAAGTCTATTGCAATGCCTTTTAAATGCTTTTTTTTTTGAAAATTTTCTTTCTCAATGCTTACAAATTCCTTTATGCTCCCTGTTGTGTATATTTAAAAGACGCCATCAATGTGTTAGTCTTATAAATTTTCGGTCACAGATGAAACAATATATTATTCAACCATACGTATGCTCTCTTACTTGGCGTACGTAATGATTTTTTATAAGTAAGATGCGTACACTTCATTCAAAAAATTTGTTGTTATGTGTTCTTGATGAGCTGACAATTTTTCTGTAGTTTTGAAAACATATGGGTAATATTCACGTATAAGTAAGCTTATTAACCTGGAATTAAGTAAATTGCTGAAATTCAGAATTTTTTGGCTCAATATTTTACATTAAAAAAAATTATTTATTACTAATTTTATTACAGAAAGCACCCCTGTATCGTTATTGAAATTATGTTTCGTATATATATTCAGTATATGTCTGTTAATCATTTATTTCTGTTTTCTAATTGACTTAATTGTAAAATATTTATTTATTATTTATTATTGCTTTTTTAAACTACTATGAATCGATAAAGGAAGTAATAAGAGACCATTGCTCATATGACAAAATAACCAGTATTAGTTTACCACGGAAGTTATCTGTAAAGTAACTTGGTGTGAAGAAAATAACAATGCCAGCGCTACAACTATCGTAATATAAAACTTTATGTTGGTTAAAATTAAAGCAACAGGAGCTGATATTGATAGATTAATCTTTTTTTAATCATTAGACGGCGTGAGAGATTTATAAGCCAAGTTTTTATACTGCTACTGTTGTTTTTTTATTTTGTCTTTAGATGCAAATGTTGTCTAAATAAAAACTAGGGCTTTAATTCATATTATACATAAAAAATTGTAAAAAATATTCAAGCAGAAAATGGTGTTGCATTGAAAAAAAAACCGTGTGGCAGTCAGGGAGGGGGGGTTCAGGCCAATATTGTTAGGGTTAAAAACACGTAGAAATAGGATGAAATTAAATTGTGGTGGGGGGGGTAACGGTATAGGGTCTTTCAGGGGTTGTCGGGGATAGTCGGTATTTGTATGGCATGCACTACATATTAAACTATAGAATTTAGTTATTTATAAAACTTTATACTTACAAATAAAAATTTTGTATTATTGTCACTATATTAAAAGATGTAAGAGATTAATTACCACATATTTTTATGTATAATGTTATTATGCATTAAGTACATCTATTTTTCTCTCGGGCGGTGTAAAAAATCTAATTAGAATATAAAAGTGAGGCTTAAAGTCATATTATATGTTCAAATTATAAAAAATATTCCACGCAGACAATAAAAAAGCACTAAAACAGTCAAAAAATCGTGTGGATGGCAGTTGATAGATAGGGTTGGTGGGGGCAAGAAACATTGTGTGGAGGAACAGTGGAGGGGCGGTGGTAGGCAGGGGGGTTTGACCCAATATTTATAAGATTTAAATGACGCAAAAATGAAATGAATTCCCTCCTTAATTTGTGGGGAGCAGTGGGAGTCTTTTGGGGGTCGTGGGAGTCTTTTGAGGGACAGTGGGAAGTTATGTGGAATGCCCCATACATTTCACTACATAGTATAGGAGGATATGTATTTACTACCTCAATTGGTCACATTAACTTTAAAATTTGTACTATTAATTATTTACAAGACTATTTTACTATAAAAGAGTCCTCCTTTTTTAAGACATCGTTGTTCTTTATTATTATCTGAAAATCTATATGAAACGGCAAAATCATTACACCAGTTGCTCATTTATATGATATCCTAGTAATTAAATCATTTAAAAAAATACCCCAGGGTTACCTGGGAGGAGGGACCGGAGCGGAGTCTCTAACCCAAGCCGTAAACAACCCCTACGCTGAGTGCTATCTACCATAAATTTAGGAAGTACCTGTAGCCAAAATAACACTGTAGACAGCTCTGCTCAGTTTCAAGAACAGGCCTGTTTCAATATTACATAAAAAAAGTTTGGCTTACAGCTAACTTAACGATAAGAACTTTCACTGAGCCTAAAAAAATTTTGTTTTTAGCATTTCAAGATACATATGGCTCGTTTTCGTTGTTCTGACTACTTTTTGCCCTATATTTGTAAGTAAAACTGTAAAATAGGTTTAAAGAGACTAACAGAAATAAAAAGCCATCAAGCATATCAGCAATAATACTTACTTTTCGATATTTAGAAATTCAATCATGCAAATCTGAAGTAAATATTAGAGCTGCAGCCAAGGCTTTATATGCTTTCTCAAACTAACCTTATCACGCTCCCAGGCTACTTGATCTTTCCTCTTCAAATTGTAATAAAAAACAACTAACGATTGTGAAACAAAAGAGGAAAATAAGGAAAGAAAAGAGATAAGACAATAGTGGTAGATTTTTTAAAATACGTAAAAAACCTAATCAGTGTACGTAGTAGTAGTAGAACTTATACGTACTGTATAATAGTACATACTATTAGAATGGAAGGTGTGACATCCTATGTAAACGTAAGGTAAGCAGGTGCTTAGTGAGTTTATGCATTGAGCTATGTAAGAGCTTTAGCAATCGCGTTACTTACAATTTACTTTTTTTTTTGAAGAGCTGCCTTTACAAAACATCTAAAACGTGTGCAATCTTTGAGCAATTATAAAAAATTTTATCTTACAGCATCAGTTTTTAATGATATACGTAAGAATGCAAACAATCAAAATTTACGACATTAACCATTGTGCATGATCTATAATAAATATTGCACATTTCAACATGAACTTGTACCGAAATGTGAAATCTGAAAGATGAGAAATTATAAGTATCAATAAGCTCGGACTCACTGCAAGACGATTGTGCTAGTGTTAATCAAGAATAGTTAAATTAAACTGTGATCGATCTCTAACTTAAGGTATTCTCTTTAAACGCAAGAGTATGCAAACTTGTAACAAATACCAATTAACGCCTATTCCTTTTCTTAAAATGTTCTGAGGTGCCATAAAAGTTTAAAAAAGAGTTAAATTGTGTCATTAAAAAACTATTTTATTAAGTGTTTGATGAAAATTCTAAGTTTTTCGAAAAAAATAATGGTTTTTTCAAATTTTGGGGCACTTTGGTAGAATTTTGTGCCCCCCCCCCTCCAGGGCCGTATCACGACTTCGGATCAGTTTTCCCTGAATGTACTATATAAAACCCTTAAAATAAAAAAAAATCATGAAGATCCGAGTTTTATGTCCAAAGTTATCTTATTTTAAGAAAAATTTTGCCATTTGGTCCCACTGTGCGCCGTAGACCATACCTCTTTTCAGCATCATAGCTCCGGGGTTTCCGAGAGGCTCACTGCACCTGTGCACAATAAAGTCCATACACATGCAAGCATAATGTTTGATATATGAAAGTGTAGCTAATATATACCCTGTAAGATTAAAAATTTATAAAATCTTCACATTTTAAAAGCTTGAATAAAAGGGGTAACAAGATTATTTTATTGAATTTGTTAACAAAGTTCTGGTTACTTGAATCACTGTTAACTTGTCTGAAATTTAAAAGAAAGAGAAAAAAACAGTTTTTGATCTAAATCCCAACATCATAAAAAGCAGTCTCAATATTATCATTTCCCAGAGTACTCGTGTGTAGCACGAGTCATATCATTGAGCCAACCATAAAAGATTTTGAGACTCCTTAGGTAGGGATAGCGTTATCACATAATTGGTATCCTTGTAGAGTTCGAAGTTTGGTTGATTTATTAAACCACATGAGAAAGAACTTTGTCTTTGAATGTATTCATAATATTGTTTAATTTGTGAGAAAACTACTAGACCTATTTGAGTTTAACACAGCTTTTTGACCTTGGAAGTGCGCATCTTAATTTGTACCTAACTTTTTTCGTTCAATTATTCATTTTTTTTTTGGCACAAGAAACCTGTCATAGCCTTTTTTAAAGGCTTTTGCTGAACTTTTACAAAACTATTCTTACGATAAGCCACAATTTTCGAATAAAACTCTTCATTTATTTAATGGATATGTTTACAAACTAATAAGTATGCCAGCAACCTCACCAGCAATTAGTTGATCGCCAAAATATGGTACCCATTCAGAAGATCTGAGTATAGGTTATATTAATTTTTTAGAAAACTTAGTATAGAGTTCAGCAGCAAAGTGTATATTTAAAAAAATTTTTTTAAAGTATACATCTGAAAAAAAAGGTTGACAAGACAGAATTAATATTATGGAATCGGGTACTACCATTTATGTACTTTACACAAAAAAGTTGAAAAGCCGTTACTCATTGAGTAAATCAGCCGCTCATGAAAATATTGTAAGAAAACTTGTTAGCTCAATTTCTGGACATTCATGTGCATAACAATTATTAGCAAAAGTAAAAAAATAATGTTTATCTAAAAAAACCTAGCAATGACTAAATACGAAAATAGAGAGAATTGCTTTAATGCGGACTACATCAGTATTCCTCTAATTAATATGATAGAATTAGTTTTTTGATCCTAAAAACTCCCACTAGCTAAAAAAAAGATAATTGCTTAACGTATTATAAAAAATTATTATAGAACTTAAGAAGTAGAAATGTGAGCCAAAGCCCTTTAAAAATGGTGAAATGGCCAAAACATATTTCTCGCGTCTAGAAGAAAATCGAAGAATTGCACGTAAAAAAGATTAAAAATTTTACTACTAACAAAATCAGCTGCGTTGGGTTCAATCTAGTTCAGCCTTTTTTTGCAATTCACAAGTTACATATCATAGTTCTTAACATACACACAAAACTTCATCTGAATAAGTTTTTAAACTTTTCGTGAATCACAGTAAAAATCGAAAAAACATTCTGTCCATACATGGCTATAGAAAAGTTGTTAGCTAACATAGGTACATTTTTTAAACGTACTTCTCTTCGTCTACAATAACTCTACAAGTACTGAAAATGTCGTCTGTTTTTACTAATCAGAAGTACCTCAAAAATCGATTGCAAAAAACAGCGTTTTGCTCTGCGGTCAGTGCAGTCAGCAGCTCAGCGAGCCGCCACTGAACGCTACGCCTAAACCCTGTATGCATGTTCCAGAGGGTTTGAGCGAACGTATTCAAAATAAAAAATTGCTTTTGTTGCAATCAATTTAAAAGATAATTTTAGTCAGTAGAAACAAACAGCATATTAAGTACTTGTAGCGTAAATATAGACAAAGAGAATTAAGTTTATAAAACGTACCTTTATGGGCTAACAACTTTTTTATGAACATTTTTGGATAGGACCTTTTTTTGGTTTTTGTTGCAATTTGCGCAAAGTTCAAAACTGATCAATCCAAAATATACGCAAAATAACCGAAACATGTTTTACGCTTCTACAAAAAACCAAAGAATCACACATCGTTAAGTATGTGGTAAAAAGATGCACAATTTTTAAACTAACAAATTGAGCTGCGTGAAAGACACATAGATTTAGTCATTTTTTGGTAAATCGCAAAAAACTAACATTATTAGCCTTCTTTTTGAAATTCAAGAGCTCACGTTCTATGCAATATTGAAAGCTGAAATTTGTTCACAAAATAGATATTATAGTCTTTCACTTTCACACAAAATTTTAGCTCTATCGGTTCTCAATTTCGCACAAATCGCAGCAAAAACCAAAAAAGAGTCTTCTACGAAAATCGCCATAGAAAGGTGTTGTGCCAATTTAGACACATTTCCAAACGTATTTGTCTTCGTCTATATTTACACTACTCGTACTTAAAACACCGTCTGTTTTTACTGACTAGAAGTATCTTAAAAATTAATTGCAAAAAAAGCACGTTTGTATTTTAAACGTGCTCGCTGAAAACTTTCAGAGCAGGCATACAGAATTCGGGCGTGGCCTCCAGTGGTGGCTCACAGAGTCACCGATAACACTGATTGCAGAGCAAAAAGCCGTTTTTGTAATCAATTTTTAAGATACTTCTTATTAGTAAAAACTGACGGCGTTTTTAGTACTCATGGAGTAAATAAAGATGAAGAGAAATACGTTTCAAACATGTACCTATGTTGGCTAACAACTTTTTTATGCCCACTTTTGGAGACGACCTTTTTTCGATTTTTGCAGTGGTTCACAAAAAGTTTAAAACCTATGCAGATAAAGTATTGTATGCATGTTAAGGGCTACAATATATTTCTTACAGCCTAATTTTTAGCATTTAATATTGTGTAGAAAGCGAGTTTTTGATTGAAGGAAAAATAGCTCAAAATGTCAGTTTTGCGGTGTGCGAAAAAACCGATGAATTGATTGGTCCTTATCACGGCTTGTTTATCAGTTAAAATTTGCATATTCTTTTACCACATACTTTATCATGCGCGATTTTTCAGTTTTTATGTTGAAGCGAAAAAAATGTTTCGGCCATTTTTGCCGCTTTTTGGGAGGCTTTTGCTGATATTTCTACTTGTTAAATTGTGTGTTAATTTTTTTATCATGCAGTGAAACTACTCCCTTACTTTTTGTGAGATCGTTAGAATTCTTTAGATATTGATATGATTTTCATCTGATTCTACCATACCATAATAGAATAATGGTAAAAATGGTAACTTATATTTGATGCAACGAACAAAAACATGATAGTAGTATACGATGGGTATAAGTATACGGGTAACCTAAGACCTTTGTTTAAGAGCGAAGTCTACGAAAAAGACTATAAGTTACATTACTTCTTAATGTATAATTTTATCAACATACAACTTAGCAGTATTAACATTAATGAAAATTATTTAGGTACAGTAATATCACAACTATAGAAAAACTTTTTTTCAAATTAATATATCTAAATACCTAATATTTTACAATTGAAACCTAATAAGAAATGAAAAGAAACCGTTTCTAACAAATTTTTTTTTTAACATTCATAAAAAATACACAGTGTGGATATAAAAATTATTGTTGACAACAAATTTTTCTCGATCAGTTTTGAAAATTCCTTTGATCCGTATTATGTCCATGTCGAGGTAAGGTAGAGATTTGATTATAAGGCATTGGCTGAAATTGCTGATCCATATGTCCTCCTAGAACAAAAAAAAATAGTTTTTAAAATAAAAAAAATTTTTAATATTAGTTTGATGCATGACGCTTGCTCATATTAACGTATGTTACATATTGTAATTTCTGAAGCTAAATGGATTTATTCTTTCTGATTTTATACCCTTAAACAAATACTACTTAGACAGATTTAGTAAAATTAGTAAGATCTCTCGAAAAATTAGAAAATTTAAATAAAAAACTAATCGTAGAAAGATGAATTGTAAGCTACAAAATTTGATTATGCTGGAATCGAACTATTTTTAAACTTATTACATCTGCATGAAAGCTCATGATTAATCAAAAAGAACATTTTATAAAAAAAAAAATACCACCATCTAACATCTAAAAATATTCAGAGAGCTTAAAGAACAAGACAAAAAAAATAGTTTTTATTTTAGCAAACCATATCTTTTGAAGAAAACACGTAAGAGTTGTTGTAAGATCGATATATATAATATGTAGTTTCTTGTATTGTATGGAGCCTTATAGCAACTGGATATCTGTGAGTTTTAATAAGCTACATTACTTTTATTTTAGAATAATGTTTCAGTTAAAAAAATACATTAGTTGAATAATAGGAGTTTTTAGATTATTTATTCGCTATGTATTGTAAGCAAATTAAACATTTTATAGTCAAAGCTTATAAAAGTTGACCTCAATTACACTGTGACCTTTTTTTTTTTTAATTGTTTAGCTTTTAGATAAAATTAAATCAAACTAGGTTTTTTGTAATAAACTTCGTGGCTGAAACATGCCTTAGCAGATCAGTGAAACACAATGGCATCACACTCACAATTGACTTTCTAGACTTAAAAGTTATCATTGACAACTACTTTGAATAATTGAAAAAAACTTACAAGTATTTGCCAACAGCACACTGCGTATTCATAAGACTAGCAAGTCATAGCGGTAAAACTATCTTCAACAAAATTTTGCAAATGACTTAGTTTGTCAGGGATGTTACAGAATTGAGCAATGAGCCATGTACAGTTATGATGTTTCTATAATAGTCTCTTTTAACAAGTATGAAGTAATTTCTTTAAGCTTTAAATACCAAGTTTACGCAATAAAATTTTAGGAAAGACAAACAGCGAAGAAGTGCCGTTTAGATGCTTGCTTACAACATATTATGATGTATTGTACTACAACAAAAAAACCAACACGGGATTGTAGGTACGCAAAAATAGCATCGTATGGCCTTTAAAGTGGATATGTATTTGATAAGTTGTGCATGACGCGTGATGTTTTAAGTGGACTATTATTGTTATCAATCCTTTAACTTATATGAAACCATGGAAAATAATCATCATCAGTAAGAAACAGATCACAACCAGTAGACAGTGGGCGTTTGACAGTATGAAGTTATACTTCTATAAAACTACATGGTAAACAATATAGTTTTAAGTATATATATATACCTTCTATGAAACAATATTGTGTACGGAGGTGGTGCATTTATCGTGGGAATAAGTATACCTACGTTGATTGGGTGTGATTTTAATTAATATTTAATGAGTTAATGATTATAAACAATGTATGACGGCACAATACTACAAAAATAATACAGTGGCTGGCCAGTCCAAGACTGTGCACTTTCATCGACTCTTCCAGTAATTTTAGAACAACATTCTACTGCCTACGCTGGTTACATCTGTAACGTCACGCTCACATCTATCACGTACGATCCCACACTTATTTATCGTCCATATTTAATACCCACAATACAATTGTATATAGAAAACTAAGAAAAATCATCCTGCAGTATAGTTTTCTTCAACAGGGTAGTATTACATGCAAGTGAATGTCCCTTCAGGACGTTCATCACACATCTAGCTATTTTTGACAGATATTATTCAAACGTCAAACATACATTGAAATAGCATAAAAAATACTAACGAACATAGTAGCTCGTTTGACTGTACCATTATTTTAAACATAATGCATTTAAAAAAATGGATATTTAACATGTAACGAAAAAATTACATCAAATAGCATTTATATGTTTTGTAGGAATCTCCTATTTTCTTGGGTACAAAAGATTACTTTTAGAAAAACCTATCGAATTTTCAAATAGACCCACAAGTTAAATTTCAAATAAATGTAGAAGGAGGGGATGAGGTGTGCGTGAAAGCATGTATATGAATACATCTACGTAAAAAAAAAAATTGCTAGCTTTACTGTACACATCACCGTTCCTGTCATTTCTCTGAACTTTCCTCCACAAACTACGTGAAGAACGTCCTTAAGTCAAAAAATCACTTTAATCACGAATGAAAAACTTTTAAAGTAATAAAATACATTAAAAATTAATTATTGTATTTGTACAGTACAAAAGTATTTTTTTGTAATTTTTAAAAATTTTGAAAAAATATAAAAGAATTCTATAAGAAATTATTTATTTATTGTAAAAGTAACAAACTTAAAAAGTAGGAATGATTATTTGTTAATGAATTAGAAGGGTGCTTTGCTAAAATATACTACTTGCCAATTTTTTTGAAAAACTTAAAAAAAAAAATTATTTTACTAAGTAAATTGTTAATTTATTTAATTTATAACTAAACAAAATAAATAAATATACATAAAATAAATATTCTTATTAAAAATAAGTTACTAACTGTAAGATAACATGAAGCAATTGATTTCAACTGTTGGGCCCGCTCATAGCAGAGTAGGTAAGGGCCGTATCCAGAAAGTAAGAAGTCGGGGGTTCAAATCTTTTTTAAAACTGTTTTTTTCTTTTTTTTTAAAGAATTGATTAAAAGAAAAAGAACTAAAATTCACAAAAATTAAAATGTGTGGCATGGTGATGTGATGTGGGATCATGTGGTGTAGAGGAAACCGGAAGTACATCACGAGAGGCAGGGTGAAGGGGGAGATCCACTTCCGTCACACTTTTTCTTAAGGTTGAAATCTGAAATTGTCGGTTTACCCCCACGCATAACGCGCCTATAGAAGTATAACTTTAGTAAAATTATTATTTTCAGGTAAAAAATAATTTAGTACTCAAAACCTTTGCATATTACTTATGTGCAAATATGTAGATCCATCTGTATTTCAAAATTTCACGGAAACAAATCATTTTCTACGTACTTATTATATACACTTTACAAATATAATATTGATTTGTTTACATAAAGGTGATTGCTAATAGGCTGAAAGAACAGTATAAAAAAGCCACTTAAGATGATTCTGATGATATCTGATGAACCTGAAACAGGCAGCCAGAGTTAACAGCTAGCCAGGGGTAAATAGGTGGTGTCAAGGGTCTCCATGGCTTAAAAAAATTACGAATGTTAAGGCCAGCTACATCTGAAAATCAGAATTAACAATATATAATGACTATTTAAACTTAAACAAAAGCCAGCATACGGCAAATCACAAAGTTATAAGCAAATGAAACGAAAAAAGTATCACATTTCTGTATAAAATCATTAATTTCATAGCCCAGCGTGATCCTAGACATTTGAAAATAAACATATCAACTCTTTTATTGGTAATTTATTGGCACATGTTACTGTAACCATAGGTAAAGAGTTATTTAAAAAACTGTAAATAAGTAAAACAACCAAATATCAATTTTCTGTAAAGAATAAACTGTAACCACGGCCGAGCATGGCCTCAGACGCTTGAAATAAAACATACATACTAGTAAATTGGTTATACATTGGTATATATTATTTGAAACAGGAGTTAAAAGTTATTCAAAAAGTTATAAACAAATTTAATAGGCAAAACATTTACTTTTTGTGAAAAATTTACTGTAACTTGGCCCAGCATAATGGCTCAGACACTTAAAATCCAACGAATATTTTGTTTTAATTATTAGTCATTGGTATATGTTATAGTACATACGGGTGAAAAGTACTTGCTCAGTTATAAGCAAATTAAGTAGGCGAAATTCTGATTTTCTGTGAAGGAATAGACTGTTACTTGGCCCAGCAAGATCTTATATCCTTAAAATTCAGCATAGATTCTCTCACAATAGTTTAATAATAGCACTTGTTATTCACAACACAAGTGAAAAGTTATTAAGAGCTATGAACGTAAAATAAGAAAAATATCGGTTTTCTGTGAAGAATCGACTATAACATGGCCCAGCATAATCTCGGACACTTATATACCTATTGATTAATATATAAGTGTTACTTGATATTGCCAACACGAGTAAAAAGTTACTATTAAAGTTGTAAGCGAATTAAATACGCCAAATATCGATTTTCTGTAAAACAGCGCCTTTATAAAGCAACTTAAAAACGATGGATTTTAAACAGAAAATGACAGAACTAGGTTTATTTGGGTGAGTTGAATACTGTCGTGTGTTAACATTGGGTATAAGGACACATACATTTGATACACAACATTTTCTTTTTATACATACATCTCAGTCAGGAGAAACTACAGGCTATAATGTGTGTGTGCGGCTGTGTATCAATCACGAAAGAAAATTTGACTTTTTTGAATCACACTAAGATCCTATTGAGAGTGTAGTGAGTGTATAAAGATTGAGTGAATTTCAAGAATAAAAGTTAAAAAATTTTAACATTGCGTTTAAATTCAACACTGCACGTTTAAAATATTATACTGAACGTTTTTAATATATTAAAAAATATGAAATTTTTACCATTGAAAATCATAGAAAGAGATTTCATCTCGAAGAAAAAATGAAGTAGGGAAAAAATTACAATTTTAAAAGGTTCTCTAACGGAAAATAACATTATCGAGGCAGAAACTTAGAGAAGGTCAGCATTATACAAAAAAATTTCCTAAAACTATTTGTGTTTAAATAATACCTTCTAAGGACAGTGTCTTAAACCTTTCTGTTTTAAACAGTGACCTATTATTATCAATAAAAATATTATTTCTTTAACATTTATTATCACTGTTTAATGCATGCCAAAATAAATTGTAGATACAGCGTTGAATTATCATTGAAAGTTCCAGAGACTATCTAGCTCTCTATTGTACAAATCATCTCTAACGCATTATTTCGTTTTCATTTATATAAATACTTTAATAAAAAACATTGTAACACCAGTTACAATTTTTAAGTTGGTTAAAAATATTTCTTTTGCAGTATTGCTATCTCAAGCACCATCTAGACCATCTATCTTAAGTGACTTAACCGTGAAGTGTTTCAGTCAAAAGATATGTGACATTTTGAAAAAGTTAATTTCAATCAGTTTTTTGAAAGACTACGTGTGATTAAGGTACGTGCAGTTAGCTGCTTTTACAGTTAAAGTACTTTAACCCAACTTAAAAGATAAATGGGAATAATCTCTATCAATCAAAGAGGATAATTTTGTTGCCTTTACTGACACAAATCAAACATTTTAGTAGTTAAGGAACAGCAATAAAAATCGCTAAAAAACGACATTAAAGATACTTGCTGAAAATATTTAATTTATCATTAAACTACTATTACTTGCGATTAGTAGCCTTTAGTTGTACGAAATATTATTTAATTGACAGGCCTTCATCCCATTTATAATTTAAGCCAAGTGAGGGAAACCTTTAAAAGTGTACTATTCAAATACTGAAGTTATAAGCAGCATTACAATTAACAGATGTATCTTGCCTAAAAGGCTTTTTTAGTAGAGAGATTGCTAACGACAATGCTGCGATACAAGACGCCTTTTGGGAACTAATCAAGGCAATCTATCACGGCCAGCATCGAATGAGGCGCGCATTCTTCGAGAGTGCTATAATCGTATTGAAGATCGTGTGCTTACAAGAAGAGGAGTGGATTCACACGAAAGTGAGCATCTAGGTGCCCATTTTGGAGATACGTAGAAAGGGTATACCAAACATGCGCTTACAAGGAAATGAGTATAAATGTCGACTATACCTTTATAGCTGAGCGCACAGCCAAAGCAAGCGATTTTTTCTTTCCACGTATTTTATCTGTAACTAAATATATGCTATTTAATTGACTCTTGCTCTCACTTTTGCTGTAATGTTATCTATCAATCTTATTCAATTGAATCGTAGAACAAAATGCTTACAATCATATGCATAGAATTTTGATTTCCAGATATTTATTTTTTATTTTTTCTGTACTTGTAATACTTATTTTAAAATCCAAAGATATTTTAAAAAAATATTCTGTTTTTTTAAAGGATGGTAGATCAGCTATAATGAGTTAGTTGATACTTTTTATTGCCAAAGCAGTTTTGTAGTTTCATAATAACGAAATAATTTTTGAGAATATAAATATAATTTATACGTTTTGAAACTCCCAAGTAATAATAAATATCCAATATAAGAGAAGAAAATTCGAAGGCACAAGAACCTTTATTACAATATGATCGAATACGATTATTACCAGCAAAGTAAAACATACATCCAATCATACATGAATATCTGTTTTCATCTAACTATACAATAATTATAATCTTCAAATGTAAAAACACACTTTCAAATTATCTATTGAAATCGTTTCAAATACGTAATTACAAAAAATATCGCTCTTCAAGAATTAGCACAAAACTCCTCAAACATTTATTTTCTGTCTTTTCCTGTACAAATTTTTTACATATAGCAGCTGTACCTAATACATTTATTGAAAGTACATTTCTGAATTGAATTCCAAAATGTTTATTGTATGAAGAATGTTTGAATGAGTGCAGATATCAAAATTAATAGCTTTGTAAATTACAGAATAAAAACTTAAACAACAATGAAAAACATTAGATTTTATGCTACCGTCTACCGCCGACTTCTGGATGTTAAAATATTTATCAGTAAAAATATGTAACAAACAAAACAGAAAAAAGTTTTGTAAAAGCTTAAAATTTGTTTTCAACTCTCAATAGGGTACATAACTTACTTTTTATTTCATATTGCAAAAATAATAATGAAACAGCATTTCAATTAATGTATGAATGGAATTAGTGTGTTCTTATACTCCAAAAATTATGGTTATTGTTTAGTCAAATAAAAAAATTATTGATGGATTAAGCTACATTATTGATAAAAAAGAATACACTTTGTAAATTAATAAAAATTATGTATAAGCTTTAAGCTTTTATTTTTTTAAATTTATACTGTAAATTAAAAGTGGTTGTTTTTACAAGGCATAAATTAGGAATGTTAGTACAAGCTAAGAAAATTAATGTATGTTTACAGAGAAATATTTATGTATAGTTACATATATGTTCTACTTAGCTGGTAATAATTGTATTTGGTCATATTGTAATAAAGGAAAATTTTCTTCTCCTTTCAGATGTTTTCTCACTTTCATTGGCTGTTTATAATTTCTTGGGGGTTTTGAAAAGCATGAATTATGTTGATGTCCTTAGAAATTATTTTATTATTATGAAACTAAAAAATGGCTTTGTATAAATTAATGTGTACAAATATACTGCTTATGATATAGCTTCACTGAGAAACGTAAAAGCTACTATAAATACAGTAAGTTAATTATTCACGTACCATCAACCGATGATATTTTTTGAAAAAGTATAACTGTTAACTCACTTAGAGTATATTGTGAACGTCTGATGAGTATTCAGAACCAATAGTACGTTTGTTATTGAATGTTTTTACTGCTTTATTTATTTCGCAGGGGATTACAAAATGCTTTCAACGCTTCAAATAAAAGAAAGGCACAAAGGATAGTCGCTTCGGCGTGTAATCGTCGTCTTCTTCTTCTCTCCTTCTCTAGCGTGGCGTGCGACTGTCCTCGCTGAGCCCTCGTACAGGAGTGAGTGCCACCTGCCGAGCGCGGTGACGCACGAGGTGGGAGGCCGGGAGAGAGCGCAGCGACCGACGTTGCATGGCAGGGCGCGGGTCCCCACTTGGTTGGTAAGAAAACCCGAACATCCCGCCCGCCTCGATCCAAGAGCGAGACCCTAGTCACCGCCCGCCGAAGCGGGGGGAGTCCCTCGATCGTCCATCGCAGGGAGGCTAGAGTCCGCAGGTGCCACAGGGAGACGCGCAAGCTTGACAATGGGCCGCACGTATTCGCCGGTGGCCGTCTTGACGGCAGCAGCACGGACTAGTCCATCGGATCCAGGGTGTATGCGGGTGATACGGCCCAGAGGCCAGCGTCCGCTGGACTGTAGCAGTGTAGGGTCAAGAAGAACCACCAGGTCCCCCACCGCGAAGTTCCGACGGACAGCGCTCCATTTCGGCCTCTGTTGGAGAGTATTTAGATACTCACGGCCCCAGCGCGTCCAGAATTGGGCGCGAACGGCCTTGACGTGCTCCCAGTGCGTGAGCGGGTCCAAATTCTCTGCAGCGGGGGTAGCTTCGATGATGGAATCGACGGGAGCCCCGATGAGGAAATGTCCAGGCGTGAGCACTTCGAGGTCAGAGGGATCGCCAGACAAGGGCGTCAACGGGTGGCTATTCAACACGGCCTCAATTCCAACGAGAACCGTAGAGAACTCTTCATACGTTAGATGACGAGAGCCGAGCACACGGCGTAGATGGCTCTTGGTCGACTTGACCGCGGCCTCCCAGAGTCCTCCAAAATGTGGCGCACCGGGAGGAATGAACTGCCAGGAAGCCCCCTGGGAGGCAAGAGTCCCGGCGACTAGGTCCCAGTTAAATTCTGGGCCCTGCAACGCCTCGCGGAGCTCCAAATCAGCTCGACGGAAGCAGGTGGCGTTGTCGCTCCAAAGCTCGGATGGTCGGCCTCGACGACCGGTGTAACGGGTGAGAGCACCCAAGAAGGTGACCGCGGAAAGGTCGCCGACAAGCTCCAGATGCACGGCTTTGGTGGTCATGCACACGAAGACAGCGATGTAACCCTTTGTGGTCCGGATCCCCCGTCCCTTCGATGTAAGCACGGAAAAGGGCCCGGCGTAATCGACCCCGGTGCGACCAAAAGCGCGAGACGGCGTGACGCGAGACGCGGGCAGCGGAGCCATCAACTGGCTTGAAGAGCGCGCCTGTAACCGGGCACAGATGACGCACCCTCTAATGTAAGCCTTGATTCTGCGTGGCCCGCCGAGAATCCAGGCACGCCTGGAGACGTATGCGCTGGTAACGCGATATCCACCGTGGAGGGCGCGTGCGTGAGCCCAAGAGACCACGAGTCGAGCGAGCGGCGATGTTCCGCTGAGGATGGGAGGGTGCTTTTTTTCGTAAGACAGCGATGAGTGATCGAGCCGCCCGCCAACACGCAGAACTCCGTCGACATCAAGGAAGGCGGCAAGAGAGGTCAAAGGGCTCCGTTTCGGAAGACGTTCACGCTTCCGCAGGAGTGCCAACTCATCCCTAAACGTCATCGATTGACTCAACCGAACGCAGGCCAGAAAAGCGTCCTGAATCTCAGACGGCGTCAACGGCGAAAGCACAAAACGGGTGGGCATGCGCTGCAAGCGGTGTCGCACCCATCGACGAACGCGCACGAGGAGGCCCAATACAGCGCGCAAGCTCGAGAAGAGCTGCAGCAGGTCCGATTCAGGCGCGCGGAAGGCGCAGCAGAGTGAGAGCGTGGGCGTGGGCGGAGGCAGTGTCTCCTGGGGCCAAGACTTGTCGTCCTGGGCCAGCCACGTGGGGCCTCTCCACCACAGGGGCTGCTGTCGGAGGCCACTCATGTCGGCACTTCTGGTGGCTAGGTCGGCCGGATTCGATTCCGACGGCACGTATCGCCAGGCACTGGGTGGCAGGACCTCCTGGATCTGAGCGACGTAGTTGTCTACGAGCACGTTGTTGGCCGGCTGATCGGAGCGTATCCAGTGGAGCACAATTTGAGAGTCGCACCAAGCGTGGCAGTGCTCGATCGTGACTTCCAACTCGCTGGCTGCTGAGCGAAGAAGCTTGGCAGCGATGAGGGCCGCTCGCAATTCTAGACGTGGGATGGTCATGCGAGCGGCGGGTTCGGTCATCGGCTTAAGCGCGTGGATGGGCGCAAGCTTAGTACGAGCGAGAAGTATGTGGCAGAGAGCGGGCCCATCTGAGGACTGCAGCCGCGAATATACAACAGCGGCCATAGCACGGCGACTGGCGTCAGAAACCACGTGCAGCTGGACATTCGACGACGGAGACATACCAATCCAACGAGGCAGAGAAAACCCGGAAATGGACTGCAGCTCGGCGGTGAAAGCGGTCCAGCGGCGAGTCATGGAGGACGGTACGTTCTCGTCCCAGTCCAAGCGCGCGCGCCACAGGTCTTGCAGTAAAAGCTTGGCGTTCAACACGATCGGGGCAAGCCAGCTGCACGGATCGAACAAGCCTGCGAGCGCGGCGAGCATGGATCTCTTTGTGGTTTGAGATTCGACAACGGGCGGCGTCAAATGAAAGAAATCCGAGGGCGGGTCCCAGCCTACGCCCAGTTCGCTGACGAGGCCTTCAACACTGAGCTGATCCCAAGTAGGACGGAGGCGGACGTCTTTGGGAAGGTCTTCAAGAAGCTCGGGCGTGCTGGCAACCCACTTTCGCAGAGGGAAACCGCCCGCTTGAAGGAATCCGATCAGCTGGTTGCGCAGACGCTTGGCCGAGCCGATGTCATCAGCGCCGGAGAGGATGTCATAAACGTAGCGATCGTTCATCACCACTGGGACGGCCTCGGGCCAGCGGCGGCTGTCATCCTCACACAGTTGCTGTACGACCCGTAGTGACAGGTACGGGGAGCACCAGGCACCGTAGGTAACGGTGAGCAGTTGGTAGTGCGTAGGTGGCTGCTTTGGGTCGGAGCTCCACAGAATGCGCTGCAGGTCGACATCGCGTTCATCAATCAGGATCTGGCGGAACATCATGCGAACGTCAGTACAGAACGCAATTTGGTGACGACGCCAACGCAGGAGCACACTGGGGAGAGCCGTCTGGAGCCGAGGACCAGCATGGAGCACATCGTTTAGGCTATAGCCACTGGAAGTCAGGCTCGACGCGTTGAAAACAACGCGCAGTTTGCGACCTTGGTCACCGTGCTGCCAAATGCCGTGATGTTGGATATAGTACACTGGACGGTGCGATGCAGCGAGTTGGTCATTAGTAAGGGGGTTCATATGACCGAGGGCAATGTACTCTGCCATGAACTGGGCGTACTCAGAAGCCATCTCAGGAGTCCGCTGCAGCCGACGATGCAGCGAGCGCAAGCCCACGGTGGCGCCCTGCAGACTGTCACCAAGGAGGCGCACAGCGTCATGTTTCAGCGGAAGTCGCACAATGTAACGCCCGTCGTCAGCGCGATGATAATCGGCGAAGATTCGCTCGCATTCCACATCCTCAGGCGCTCGGCGGCTGACATGTGGCACCTCCTCAATCTCCCAGAATCGCTGGAGCTGCGCAGCCAGCTCTTGATCCCAGGGCGACTGAGTGTTCGTGTGCAGAGTTGTGCCTGCGATGAGGGCGTTCGAGCCCAGGCCAGGGGCCCGGCCGACGAGAGTCCAGCCAAGAGCCGTGCGCTGTCCGACGAGCTCGTCACGCTGAACGTAACCTGGTTCGATGAGGCGGTGGTAAACGTCGACTCCGAGCAGAATGTCTACACGGCGAGGTGTGCCAAACGCTGGATCGGCCAGAGGCTCAAGATCGAGCCACTGTCTCATCACGGCTGGGTGCAAGGGGGCAGACGGAGAGGTGAGCCCGAGCCGCGGCAAGCAGAGCGCTGTCAGGTGGATTGGCGGTGCATGCTCTCCAGTTTCAAGGCGTAGATGCGCTCGGGTTCTCGAAGGAATGGTCAACCCTCCCCCAACCCCATAAATGCTCGCCTCGTTGACTTCTAGCACTGCGCCGAGCTGCTGGGCCAACCAGATGGAGATGAGTGTAACCTCAGAGCACGAATCAAGGAGAGCTCGACCAGCGACTCGTCGACCAGTGGGACCGGTTATCTGGACAAGAGCGGTCGGAAGTACGGCTAGTCAGGACGATGGAGGCCCCTGATGCTGTGAGTCGGTGGCGGACGGGCCCGTGGGGTCGACTTTTGGCTTCTTGGGCGAAGAGGGACGCTGATCCGATTCAGGCTTGCGCCGATGGTTGCTCTCGTGCAGCAGACTGTGGTGGGGCTCCCTGCACTGCTAGCAGACGGACCGTGAAGGGCAGAACTTTACTGCGTGACCTGGTTTCAGGTAGTTAAAACATAACTGCCCTCGATAGACCATGCGTCGCCGGGCCTGCGCGTCAAGGCCTTGAAATTGCGCGCAGTGACCCAGGTAGTGCGACTCTCTGCACGACGGGCATGGCGGCAGCAAGCTACTAGTGGCAAGGGCTCTAAAGTTTCGTCTAGGAAACGGGTGAGCCGGAGAGCGCATGATGGCCGTGTTGGCTGAACGAGCAGGGCGAGAGGCCTCGACGGAGCTGAGCGCGTGGCACTGTCGACGAAGGAAAGTCGTCAAGGCAGCAAAAGTGGCAACTTCCGCCGTGGTGTCCGTGCCAGCTCTCTTCAGTCGCTCGATCTCGTCCTCCCACGCGCGCCGGGTCGTCGGATCCATGCCAGTCATCGCGCAGGAGACAATCCAGTCGTCCCACTGAGACACAGGACGATCCAGAGCTTCCAGCTAATCTCGATGTTTTCCCAGTGTGTCGAGGAGACCCTGAAGCCCTCGAGCTGACTCTTCCTTCAGAAACTTGATGTTACGGAGCGCCGTGATATGATCATGGATGAGAAGACGGCGGTGCTCGAAACGCGCTTCGAGTAAGGCCCAAGCCGTTGGGTAATTGGCACCGATGGTCTGAACGGTGTCGAGAGCGGCCTTGGCGTCTCCGTCCACCAAGGATTTCAAATAAAACAGCCTCTCTACGTCGGTGAGCTGTTTATCGTCGTAGACGAGCGCGCGGAAGAGGTCCCGGAAACTTTCCCAATCCTCTCGCTTCCCCGAGAAGGAAGGGATGCTGATCTTGGGCAAGCGGGCTCCATGTCTCGAGTTATGACGGTTCAGGTCGGCGCCGCCCGGGCCAGGGAGAGGCGTGAGGGTGTTTCTTGCGTTGTAGAGGCGTGATCGAGAGGCGATATAGTCCGACTCTGCCGTCGAGTACATCTGGTCAAGAGACTCCAGCTTCTCAGGCGGCGGTGACTCCAGGAGACTCACATGATTGGCCTGGAAAGTGTTCCAGTAGCCGTCCAGCAGCTCGAGCCTTACTTCCACGAGACCCAGGCTCCAGTTCGGGGGGTCGATCTTCTCGACGTCCCGTGCGAACCGGCTGATGACGCCGGCGAGGGCACTCTGGGAGCCGAGCAAGCTCGTCCAGTCGTCGTTCGACCTGAAAAAACGATCACTAGCTTGACGTTCGCACGAAGCATGTCTTGCCTCCGGGCCACGCGCGGCGCATCGACGGCAGACAAAACAGATAGAAGGAGAGTGAAAGAAAAAGAGTGTGAGAGAGAACACGAAAGGGCGAGGATGCCAGAAGGAACGTGCGTAGACCACGCGCGTGCCAATGCGCACGCAAGCTACACAAGCTTCGAAGCCTGTTTCTCGGCGTCGACCCCCCGCGCCAGCAAAGCGCAACAGCTCCGCCGCGCATGGCGGACGCGCGCGACACATCCCAACATGGCGGCCGCGGCCGATGAGGACATCGCGAGCGCTTGATCGCGGCTAACAATGGCGGCCGCGAAAGCCTCGCTTTCCGACGTTCGAATGGCGTCGAACAAAGCGTCGCATCGACAACCGCATGGCCTTATCTCTGCCGTGGCTGAGCATAGCTGCTGGACCGCGGGCTCTGTGGCGACCGCGGCAGCCACCGTGTGCACGCTGTTGATAACGCAAGTGCCAGCAAGGCAAGCGTTAATGGCGGCATGACTTCGTCGCGGCCAACACCTGTGTCGAATCGTGGGAACTGTGTCGACCACGACGACCTCCATTACACAACATTTCTTTAAACTGTACTTACATTACGCTGTGTAAGTCGAATCGCAGACTGTGACCACCCTAGCTGCGGCGTTGGCTGCTGTTCTCCTCGGAATCCGGCTCGAAGGACCAAATGAATGTTTTTACTTCTTTATTTATTTTGCAGGGGATTACAAAATGCTTTCAACGCTTCAAATAAAAGAAAGGCACAAAGGATAGTCGCTTCGGCGTGTAATCGTCGTCTTCTTCTTCTCTCCTTCTCTAGCGTGGCGTGCGACTGTCCTCGCTGAGCCCTCGTACACGAGTGAGTGCCACCTGCCGAGCGCGGTGACGCACGAGGTGGGAGGCCGGGAGAGAGCGCAGCGACCGACGTTGCATGGCAGGGCGCGGGTCCCCGCTTGGTCGGTAAGAAAACCCGAACAGTTATTAACTTGTACTTCAGCAGATAGCAAACGCAAAAAGTGAATAACTTCTCTGACTGATTCAAGCTTACCATACGTATAGTGTAAGTATAGCAAAGATATTTGCAACGCTGATCTTCTCATTAACATTATAATTATCGAGTAATACAGTACCAACACATGTAAGTCACATGTTAGTTTCAGCACCAGACTATTCCCCTGTAAACGTAGAGTTAACTAGCGTAATATTTTAGGTGAAAAAATTTTTAAAACTTTGATATTTTGACGCTATGGAATATTAAATATGCCAAGCTTTACTTTGTGTATGGAATTTCAACCAGAAAATTTTTATAAAATGGTTTAATAAGATTCCTGACGTGGTCGTTTACTTATTTAAAAAATCTCCAGATTTAATAGAGTACGGAAAAACTCTCGAAACTTTTAATAACTTCCATAACCATGCATTAAATAAAAAAAATTTTGACGTTCAAGTAACAATGTTTAAACCGTCACAAATATTAGAAAAATGTAACTCTGTTTGTTAGGCCTTGTAAAAAAAAGTTAATAAGAGTAAAACAAAAAGATAAAATTAGTTTTAATAGTACAATTTAATACCACAAAATATCATAAGAAACCATGAGTTACTGTCGTGCCAATTCAGGCCAATCAAAATAATAGGTTTTTTTGAAGAAAAAAGTAGAAAGCTAGTATTGCCACAATAGAAACTTTAAGTATAGATCTTAGAAACAGTTAGAAATTGAAAAAGCCAGTCACTGTTATACTATATAATTTAATTAACTAAAAATGTATTTGTATAAAAATTTTATTCCCTACCTTGGGCGTTTTTGAGGATCAGGTGTGTCCTGGCAACAAACGCTACAAGATACGAAAACTACTATTATTTGTGATGTTGGATTTTCTAGCTCTGTCGACGTTTTCACCCTGACGTGGAGTTATTTTAATAGAATGCTACGCACTCAACTACAAAGAATCGTATCATTCTTCTCAAACAACAATACACATTGATCCAACTTTCTGCCCCCTCCAAACGGCAAATTTCTACATACAATACACATACACTCGTGCGCGCACACGAACTCTACGACGTCTGACTACACTAGACAGATGGCTCCTCGTCGACTGCCAAGACTTGGACAATACTATATCCCGAATTTTTACTATTTTCTATTTTTTTTATTTCTTCTTCTCTTGATTCATTTTTTTCCCTCTTTCTCTGTTTTTTTCTATTCTTCTCTCTCTTTTTCTTTCTCTTCCTCTCTCTCTCTTTCTATATTTCTTCCTCTCTCTCTTTCACTATTTTTTCCTCTCTCTCTCTGTCTCTATTTCTTCCTCATCCTCCCTCTCTCTCTCTCTACAATCATGACAGACATTAATATTTACCACTCTTCTTTTCAACAGTAAGAAAACTTCTACTACTCGCCCACTTCTTACTTTCATCCTCTATATATGCTTTACACATAAGAAATTCCAACTTTAGTGTCACCTTGAAAGTCCGTCTACCACAGTCTGCTACAAGTCACTTGCCTTCTCCTTGCAACACGTTACTATGTCTTCAGACGTGCCATTTTCAGAGTGGATCCATGCATGGTGCCCTCAGTGTGTCATCTAGTACACTAAGGCCTCTCGTATCTCAGAGCCCTCAGCAGCGTTACACATGGTGCCTTTTAAAGGTAGTTATGAGCTGGTGGACGGAAGGAGTTTATTATTAAAAAAGAAGATAAGATTATTAAAAACACTACAAATACAATCACTAATTGAAATAATTGCCGTGAATCGACAACGGAGAGTTATATTCTTATCATCGTACAATTTTATCGTACGGAAACGTACAGATATATTCGCACGCACGGTTATGTTATTGTCACTTAGAGTCCATTAAGTACTTTTACTTTTTTTTCATTTCGCTTTTCTGTCCCGTTCTTCTCTCTCTTGTCTCACCAACTGTATCTCTTTATCTGCATTTCCCCTTCCTAGTATGAAACATAACAAAAAGATAACAAACGTACTAAGGGCACTAATAAAAAGCCTTGGTCATCTGAATTCGTATCAATTTGTGTTTTGGTATTTTTAGCTAAAAATAGAAAAACGATCCCCTCATACACATTCAATAATAGAACATCATGATAAAAAAATATTAATCGATATACTTTTCAAATTAAGAAGTATAACTTTTTTTGGTACAAATAGTTCTTCTACTTCTTGAATTGCTTAAATATATTAGGTAATATTGCGGCCTATATTGCTGTCTATTCAAAGTATAGACTTTGTTCTGGTTTCCAAAGGTAAGGTTGTTATTTTATGCGCGTTTATTGTTATACTCAAGAATTTCTCATTGTGACAGTGTTTTATTTTAAATCTGTATAAAAACATATAATGGAATACCACTGAGAATAAATAGAAATTTAATGAGTTTTTCATTCTGCCTATGACAAGGATTTCAAATTTTTTTAGTCATCTTATGAGTTACGTAGATACGTGTATACTTTATTATTCAATCATATGATAATTTGGGTAAGTCTTACCACAAATAATCTCTACATTACCTCGTTACCCTCTCACAGTCACACTACAAAATTAAAAGAAATTTGTATAACTTTTTCGTTATTTAACCTAATAAACCTTCGAAAGAAACTTTCATAGCTCTTTAAATAATTCTAACAGTCCTTCATCAATATTCAAGAGATCGTGGCAGCGCTCCCTGTGTTAATAATTTGCTTCTTTTATTATAAAATATGTCTTTATAAAATGAGAATATCACTTATTAATATTTTTTACGGCATTTTTTAGGCAAATAGACAGATAAATTTATATTTATAGAAAATAAGAATAAGTCATTGATGGTTTGATGATGTGATCCATCAGTTTCAAAATAAAATTTATATTATTTATTTTAAATAAAGTTTAAACACATTTACTAGTTGTTCATTAGGTCATCATAAGCTTTTTTAAACGTTCAAAAGGCATTTTATGCAAACAGGATGTTACTCACACAGCTAACATAAATATGCGTGACGAGTTATTCAAGTCTTAGCTTGCACTTAATAACTTGGGACGTACACTGGGAGCGTAGGTGGGATGTGAAGAATAGCTAAACTACATGGTAAGCTACTCAAAAAGGGGGTGCGAATGCTTTCAAGTAAATGAAATCAAGTCACATTGCCTCGGAGCGGTTTTTGTGCTATATCGCGATGCACTTACTCACGATGCACCTAGGGGTTGTTAATACTATCCAGAGTGGCGTATCAGAGGCGTCTTATTCACGATCTAGAAGCTATTTATACCGTCACGAGTAAAGATAATCGTTCTAGAGTTTACGTAAGGGGAACTTGTGATTAGTTAGCGACCTGTCTAGAAGCCACCAAAACAGTCACGGGTAGAGGTGATTGTTCTAGATTTTACGTATGGAACAATCGATAATTTAACCACGAAATCTAGAAGGTACCAGTACTGTAACATGTAATAGTGTGCACTTTTGATGCTATACCCACACCGGCAGGAAAAAAAAGAAAAGTTAGAAACACTTGATAATTTTTAACCACTTTTATTTTATTTTTGAAAAAAAAAGTTACACGCAGCAAACAAGCGCAAGGTGTCTAATGTCGGGATTTAAATCGCACTCGCAGAGGGTCAGCTAGCATAAGAGGTTGACTATAGCTACCTAGTCTACCGTTCAAGGGGTAACTCTTAAGTGTATGTTTTCAGGGCCTCGGGGACTTTTTATAGGGAGTAGCAGACCTCAGTCAGGCGTTGGCTTAAAAAGGACGTAGAAAAGCTGGCGCCAGTGGAAAATATTGAAGAAAAGACAATAGCCAAAAAATCTAAATGGCTAGAGCTGCTTTAATTTAGCCATTGAGAAATTGGCACTTCCTACATCCGGCTTACTCTCCCACATGCGTTAACAAAAGAGGAAGGTGGCTCAATTACTCCTGCCCTTTTATTTTCTCTTTTTTGTAAAAGAATAAAAAAAATGTAAAAAAAAAAAAAAAAAAAAAAAGGAGGGGCAGGAGTAAATGAACCACGTTCCTTTCAGTGAATCCTCTTAAAGCGAGTCTCCTTTTATTAGTAGCTACGACGCTTTCAACAAAATAGTTCCTATTTTGTCTGAGTTAAGACTTGCTTTCATCGACTTACGTACTCTAGCAAAACTTTGTCCCTTAGATATGGCAGGAGACAAAGCCAAGTTTAACCCTGCCTGCGTCTTCAACTTCCTTGGCGACAGTATCGTAAAGGATCACGAGCGTCATTCTTTGTCCCTTAGCATTTGCTTTAAGCAGATGACCTTTAAGTCTTGGTGCAGTTCCCAATAATCTTCTTAATGGATTCCTTGGTTTTTCCTTCTTCGACGATACTCTCTAAATATCAAATCTCAAGCGTTACTTTTCATTTTTTTCCAGCCTTCTGCTTTCAGCGAAGGAAAGATACAGAAAAGTCGGTGGCACTTTATAAGGATCCTAAGAAAAAAATTGTGAGGGCTATTAAAGGAAGTGAATCTCATTGTTGGCGTGAACTTGTTGCCGAAGTTGACAGAGACACCTGGGGCTTGGGCTACCACATAGTCAAACAAAGACAGAGTAGCTCTGGAACGGTGGGGCTCACCAAGCCGTCGGTAGTGCAGGACGTTGGCAGGGATCTCATCCCGGTACATCTAGAGGAGGAAAGAACCGAGTCACTCACGGTGGACTAGGTTCCTTTGTCCACTCGAATGGAATTGTCAACGGTTTTGTCAGCTTTGCTAAGACTAAAATCTCTGGGTCCAGACATAATACCTAATAAAATTCTTAAGACCATGACAACGGAGAAACCATATGTTCTGCTAGATGTGTTCAATGCTTGTTTGAAAGCTGGCATATTTGGGTTGACTAGAAAGATCCAACGCCTTGTCCTTCTGGACGAGGGTAAGGGTCCACCTGTGATCTCTTCATAATTCTGGCCCCTGTGTATACTCGACGATTCGGGCAAAATATTGGAAAGGATGTTTCAAACGTGCTTACACGGAGTAGTGAATCTAGCCGACAACCAGGATAGTTTTAGGATTGGCCGATCAAGATGCTACGCGCTAACCGAGATTCTCAAGTTCGTAAAATGAGCACGGTAAGTTCCTCACAGGACAAGAAATGCTTGTGTTCTTATTACCCTTGACGTTAAGAATGCCTTTAATTAAGCGTAATAGTCTGGCATAAGAAATGCATTGTGTGAGCAGAAGATACCAACGTACTTGAAAAGAGTCATTCCAGGACCGTATGCTTTGGTGCAACACAACTAAGGGACCACGAGAGGTAGCATTGAGGTTGGGAGTAGCTCAAGGCTCGGCACTGGATCCAGATATTTGAAACTTTGGGTACGATGGCTTCCTGCGTTTGGAGATGCCCAAGATAGTAAAGCTATTGGGCTCCATGGACAGTATTGCCCTGGTCGTTCTAGCAAGATCCCAGGTCCAGGCTGAGCACCGCATTAAGTGAGAGACCTCCAGAATGTCAGAGTACCTGGGGAACCATGGTTTTTAGTTAGCTGGCCATAAACTACCACTACCACTACCACTACCATCACAACTACCACTAACTCTACCTCTATCACTACCATTACCACTATCACCACCACTCTTCTTCCACAGTTTGCGTGATCTTCTCGAAGACCGTATTGCTTGCAGCCCAGGTCAGGTGAGGAGGCTTTGAACTGATAGCTTACCACCCGTCATGTAAAGAAGTAAGCAGCAGCTATAAAATTCTTTTCAGATGCAGGCACTACACTCTCACTACACTAACACAGGTATACTGACAAGTTGTATCGAGTTGAGGTTGGCGGAGTCTCTTTCAGGCTGGCGTAGGGGGCCTGGTGGAGGGTAAAGCCAAACGATGAGGCTTAGATAATGCTGGTTAACATCATCTAATATGGCTGCACGCCTTGTAAGCAAAAGAGGCGCAGAAGGCTGACTAGTCTAGGCTTACTTCCACTGAGGAGACTACATGGTGGCACTTTAAGTGCATTGTTTAGGCCAGCTTGTTTGTGTGGTTCGCTGTTTTGGTCAAGGGATGGTATGCATATTGCTCATCACACTCAGGCACTTGTAGTTTGCATACATAAACGTTCACCACACACCATCTTTGATACTTTTAACACAAACTTAAAGCAGTCTTCAAGGGTAAAATTCAGAGAGAGTGGCGACTCTCGGCCAACCCGAGGAAGTAGCACCCTTCTCTGGATACAGAAAGAAGTGCTGCCTTAATTTTAAACACATTCTAGATACTTATTTTCATAAAAAAGTAGCGTTGACTTTTGTTGGTCAGCACGCATTAAATAAGGAAATACCACCATAAAAAACGTTAGTGTAAAATAAATATCCCAGGTGGTAAGCTATTAGAGGAAATCTGCCGGCAGTTCCAAACCAGTGAGAGCCCAGGTGACTGTCGCAGGCTCTACGAATTCTGGGGGCAGGGAAGGGGGTGTCACAAAGACATTTTTAGTGGTCAACAAGGTTTACTAAGCCTCAGATGTCCGTTGTAAGATAAAAATAAAACACCTAGTCTAACAAGCATAGTTAGCAACGATAGCCAGGATAGCATCGTTAGCGTCTTCACCAACCAGACGCAAAATGAGCTTGCCTCCATGGTAACAGAGAGTACAGAACTTAAGCTAAATCAAAACAAAAAGATTCAGCAATTTGAATCAGCAACAAAGAAGATTAAGGGGGCACTCAAAGCCATTTATCAGAAGTACGGTAACACGGCAAAGGATATTAAGGATGGTTATGATGTTTCTCGCCCTCCATATTGATATAATTTAATAATTTACTAGTTGATCTTTTGGGGCAAACTTTGAAATAACAAACACACAACGAATTTTCTTTATTCAATATAGCAACGCTTCGTCGACTGGAGTGGCAACCTCTTCAGGCTTTATTAACAAATAAAACAACAAATCAGTACAAAACCAACAAATAATAAAAATGAAACACAAACGCTACAAGTAGTACTTTTATTATAAACACAGCATTTCAGAAATCATTCGTTTCTTGTAATTTGGCTCATTGTCCAGTATTTTGATGTCATCAAACTACCAACAATCATACCATTAGATGGGATGACATCAAAATACTGGACAATGAGCCAAATTACGAGAAACGAATGATTTCTGAAATGCTCCATATAGTGTCAGATGATAATAATATAAATAAGAAAGAAGACCTATACACTTTGAGTCATACTTATAAAAGCTTTTTCAAAAACATACGTTGCTGACCACATCTATTAGTGTGATATACTGACCTCTTGATGTATCTGTGTGAATATGTGTGTTCTACTATAAATTGACAATTTTGCGAAATGTGGATGCTTTTGCCTATTTAACTTGCGTGCGAACGAACATCGTTACGTTAAATCTTTCCGTTCTGTGTTTATAATAAAGGTACTTGTAGCATTTGTATTTCATTTTTATTATTTGTTGGTTTTGTACTGATTTGTTGTTTTATTTGTTAATAAAGCCTGAAGAGGTCGACACTCTAGTCAACGAAACGTTGCTGTATTAAATAAAGAAGACGCGTTGTGTATTTTTTATTTCAAAGTTTGCCCCAAAAGATCAACTAGTAAATTACTAAATGATATTAAGTATGGCTGTAAAGCTGCTCTTAAGCCCCGTAAATCGACGGAAATCATTCAACGGGACGATCTTTTCAATAAAGAAAGACACTACAAAATATGGAGGCAGTGCTTTAAATCCTTGCAGTAAGGAGAGGACAAGAGAAATAATTTTTAATAGCATGTCCAGAAGTAAAACCCTGAACATCTCTCTTAAGAAAGTAGAACATGCTAAAACAATTAAGAGTCTTGAAAAAAGCCCTAAAATCAAACGAAGTACAATGACAACGACTAAACAAAAAAGGTTTTGCGAGGGCTAACCAGGAGACGGCACTCAGAACAGACAGAGAAAGAATCAAAAATCTTTAAGAACAACAACAAAGGTACTGGTAAATGAAGCTGAGGGACAAATCTTTGCTAAAGTACTTAAGTACATGAAACCAAGTTTTAATCCAAACATAACGAAAGCAACTGTAAAAAGTGTCGTTAGCACTAAAAAAGATTTGCTTTCAAAAGCCAAAAGAGTAAAAGATGTTGTAAGTTTCTCTCATCATGTTAAAGAGTCAGTGGCTGGTCAAGGAAAAGTGGTAACAACTGCATGAAAAATAATGCTAGAAGTCCACAATATGGACAGTATCGTCAAAGACGCAGAAGTGAGACAGTCATTTGGAAAGGTTATGATAAGGGCAGACAAAAACTTAAAAATTCAACTTTTCAAAGTAAACGCTACGGGATAAACAGTGGTGCTCTTAACCCTTTACAAAGTAGCCACCAGAGAAGTCGAAGACGCAGGCTGGGTCAAGATAAGATTCGTCTCCTGCCATGTTAAGAGAAGGCTAGTCGTAGCAAGATGATTTTAACATCTGGGATACAAACATGTGTCCCGTAATAACAAGAAAGAGGACTGACCGAAACTGTCCTTTAAGTGCCCAATCTTCAGACTAACGTTAAAAACCCAGAAAATGAGCCTAAGCAGCGCAAAAGTAAAGAGGCCAAAAATAGTTTTTTTTTTTTCTAAAGGTGTAAAAGCTTATGTGGACCCACGTCACGCTTAGTATCCTTACTTACTAGCTAGGAAAAATATCAAGCAATTCGTAGCACTTGCAAAAAATGCTGTAACTAAAGCCACGCAGCATGGATAAGGGAGGGGGGAGTTTCAGTGGTTTTTTGTAGTCTAATAAGAAAACCACTCAGCCTCACACTACTGCTGTCCCTACAGTGTTTCTTAATGCATTATTTCACTCTGTACAAAAAAAACACTACCACTATCACTACCACTGCCACTACTACTACCACAACTGCTACCGCTACCACTACCACTACCACTCACCCTCTAGGGGCTGCTAGAACTTGTCGTTGGTAGGGGTGTCTGGCTTGGAATGGGGTAGGCTCTAAAGAAATAGGTGATCATTTGTCTGAATGTGTAAGGGACTGGGTTTCCCCAAAAACAAAAGAAAAAACAAAAAAAGGGGGAATTTTAAAAAATGAATGAAAGTATAAGTGGTGTATGCGTGTCGGGACTAGAGCTTGAAGAGAGCTGTCTGGATCCTCGAATGAAAACCAGCCAACTTAAAGCGCCAGCAGGGGCTGACCCACCGTCCAAGCCACTAAGAATCAGCCTGCTGTCTTGGTGTGGTGGCAACCTTGACAGGTATTGACCAATCTCCACCCTGTCATGTATAGAAGTAAGCGCCGGTTTTAACATTCTTCTCAGATACATGCATCACACTCTCACTTAACAAACACAGGTATACTAAATGGTCGTTCCGGTTTGCGTGGGTCGGAGTCTTTTCCTGGCTGGCGTGGAGAGCCTGACAGCGGGTGAGGCCAGACGATGAGGCCCAGGTAATTCCGGGTAACCGTATCTGATATGGCTGCCCGACGCATGAACAAAAAAGACGTGGTGGGCTGACTAATCTAGGCTTGCTACCACTGAGAAGGCTACATAGCGGCACGCCAACTCGTTTTGGCGGGTCGTCTGCGCCGCTCGTGGGATTGTATACCTGGCGCATGTCTCGCTGAATCGACTGTGGTCTACCAACATATTCATACACTACACGCATACACCACTGTAACACTTACTCTACACAACGCCAGGACAGTCTCCGCGGGTGGGACTTAGGGAGAGTGGCGACTCCCGGCCGGCTCGAGCAAGTAGCAGTTCTCTCTGGTAACAGAGCAAATTGGAAAGTCGGTAGCCAGACAGGATAATGTCAAAATGAGCAACAAAAAAGTGACAATAGAGGTCCAAAACCTGGACGTTATTGTAGAGGAAGATGAGGTCAAAGAAGCTTTCGCTAGGACTTTTAGACTTAAGAGCCAGGAGCCAGAAGTAGCTCTCTTAAAGCCGAATGCCAGAGGACAGAGGCTGGCGTTGATAAAGGTGGACGAAGCAACTGCCAGACAAGTAGAAGAGGAAGGCAGGTTACTAGGTTGGCTTCGTAAGCTGCCGAATACGAAGAAGAATTAAAGTAACAAGATGTTACAAATGCTTGGGATATAGACACGTCTCAGGCAACTGTAGAGAAGAAAACAGATCAAAGCTTTGCTTCCAGTTTAGAAACTCAAACCACCGGAAAAAAGAGTGTCAAGGCCCAGCACGGTGCTTCCTTTGCCCAACGATGGACAACAAGCACGAAGCAGGCAGTGGGAGCTGCCCTTCATTCAAAAAAGCGCTAGAAGAGGCCAGGGGTAAGGCCCAAGCAGGACAAAAATAAGGCAAAGGGGCCTTAAGTTGAAAGGCAGGCTAATGTGAACTCAGGCTGCGATGGGTACTTTCTTACCTATCAGCAAGGGAAAGCATTAAGCTTATAGTGGTGCTTGTTAGGTAAGCGGCCTACTATGGAGCGCTAGACAGGGTGCTGGTCCTCAGGGACCCCGAGTCCTTCTCAGGACTCGAGAGGATCAGCACCTCTAGCAAATGGTGGCGAGTTAGCTAGTTAATGCTGTGAGACGCGATGGTCTCCCCGGTGGCTCCACTCTGAAGTAACGCTAACGCGGTTCCGGGGTGAATTAAAAGCCACACGGTATGGGGGGGGTTTTAGTGGGTATGGTGGTCTAATAAAAAAAATCTACCGAGTCCCACACTACCGCTGTCCCTGCGGTGTGCTTCAATGCATTTCCCCTTCCTCCACGAAAAAAAAAAAAAAAAAAAAAAAAAGTAGTAGTAGTAGTAGTAATTTTCATTTATTTTTTTTACTACCACTACTACTACCAGTACCACAACCGCTACCACTACTTTTACCTTTCACACTACCACTGCGACTACCACTATCTCTACCACTACCACTATCACTACCACTACCTCCCCCCATCTGCGGTATGCGTAACCACGCAAAGACATTGCTGCTTGCAACCCAGGTCGGGTAAGGGGGCCCTTAACTGTCAGCGTACCACCCCGTCGTGTAAAGAAGTAAGCAGTGGCTATAACGTACTTCTTAGATACAGGCATTACACTTTCACTACACTAACACAGGCATACGCAAGAGTTTTTTCAGGTTGTAGGTAGCGGGATCTCTCTTTGGCAGGCGTGGGGGGGAGGGTGGCTAACACCAGGTAAAGCCTGACAATGAGGCTCGAATAAACCTGGTTAACTACATCTAATATGGTTGCGTGACTCATGAACAAACAAAACGTGGTGGGCTGACTCATCTAGGCTTATGACTACTAAGGATGCTACATAATAATACTTTTAGAGCATTGTTCACGCCAGCTCGTTTTGGTAGGTCATCGTCTCTGATCATGGGATTGTATGCCTGCTGCTCGTCGCACTGAGACACTTGTAGTTTGCGTACATAAACATTTGCTACGCACAAGCACTACATTCAATTTTTTTACGTAACGCCAAGTCAGTCTCCACAGGTTGGATTAAGGGAGAGTGGTGACTCCCGACCGGCTTGAGCAAGTAGCATTCTTTTCTTGAAACTAACAGGGCTGCTGCCTTGGTTTTAACCCTTTCTAAAACTTCATTTAAAAAAAAAGGGTAGTTCTGGTCTTTGCTAGTCAACACGTTACTAAGACGATGCCAGAAATGAAAAACGTCAATTCAAAACTTGTACCCCAGGCGATTACCTCACAGAGGGAGTCTGACAGCAGTTCCGATCCGGTGAAAGACCCGGTGACTATCACAGGCTCTCAGATTCTGGGAGGGGGGGGCACAAAGACATCATTTCTGGCCAGCAGGGATTGTTGGATGCCCCATGGCCTTTATTAGATCAGGGACAACAAACAAGTCTCTCAAGTATTGGCAGCAACGGGAGTGAGGAGGCTAACGTTACTGTCTTTAGTAATCTGACAGAAAAAGAGCTTGAATGTAAGAAAAGGGACAGTGCAGATGTAAGAGCAAAACAGAACCAAGAGATCGAGCAAGTTTGGTCTGCAATAAAAAAAATTGACAAGATGCTTGGAGCAATTAGAAAAAAGTACGGGAAAGCCGCAAAACTTTGTGCATAATAGCCTTAAAAATACTTTCAAACATCTCAAATTAGCTGTTGTTATAATAGAAGAACTGAAAATTGAAGAGGAATAGTACAGAACTCAGGGAAAGGAGAATTTTGCATTACTGCAGTACAGGGAAAAGATAAGTGATGATTTTCGTCAGCAGGTGCAGGAAAGAACTCTAAACACTGCCCTTTATAAAATAACATGGATAAAGGGATATAAGAATCCCTCAGAAAGCCCTGAATAATGGCAAAAAGTAGTGACTTAAAAAAAAAAAAGAACTTGCGATGGAAAGAGGGATGAGATTTCTTTCAAGTATACAGCGGTGCCCAAAAAAAAACCTTTGACACGATGACAAAAACTCTGGTAAAGGACAATCCTTTGCCAGAAGACTTAAGACAATCAAGGCAAGAATAAACCCTGAAAAAAACAGTGCAGTGGTTCAGAGTATCTTCGCCACTAAGAAAGAAGACTCCAAGGCAGGCCAAGGGACAGTGTTTACTACTGCTCAAAAAGTAACATTGGAGATCCAAGATTTGGACAGTACTATCAAAGAAAAAAAAAACCAAGGAATCAGTTGTAAAGGAACTCGAACGTACAAGCCAGGTCCAGATTAGATTCGTTTTCTGTCGTGTTGAAATAAGGTTAGTGGCAACAAGGTGTAAGAAATGTCTGGGATATGGTCACTGATCTTATGACAGTAAAGAAAAGGACCGATCAAAGCTGCGGTTCAAATGTGGAAGCTGCAACCACCGCAAAAAAAAATGAAGTAGTACAACGCAGTTTTTTTTTTTTAAAGAGGAGACACAAAACACAAAGCCGGCACTGTGAGCAGCACAATCTTTAGACAAGCGCTAGAAAAAATGAGGAGAAGATCTTTAGTGGCACACAAGTAATGAGATTTAGTTTATTTGATTAGTGTAAGCTAATCTGGATCCACGCCACGCTAAGTACGTGTTACTTGCCAGCTAGTGTAGGCATTAAGCATTTTGTAGAGTTTGCAAAAAATGTAACCTACCAAAGAAAGCTAGACATAGATGTTGATTCTTGGGGACCCTGAGTCCTTTTTAGAACTCGAGAGAATTAGTACCTCAGACATGGTGGCAAGCTGGCTTGCTGATGTTGTGAGATACAATATTTTCCATGGTGGCTTTAACCTTCAGTAACGTTAACGAAGTTTCTTGGTGGAACTGAAGCCATGTGGCATAGGGGGGGGGGGGTTTGGTGCATATGAATCATCTAATAAAAAAACCACTGACTCCCACACTACCAATGTACCTATAATTTGCCTAAATGCATTCTTTCTCCCTCCACAAAAAAAAAATTTTTTTTAAACATTCCTACCACTACAACTACCAGTACTACTACTCCTACTACCATAACCTCTACCACTTACACTATCCCCGGCGGTTTTTGCTAGTTACTTCATACTGGGCGCTTCCCTAGGTGGCAGATAGGGGCACACTTTAAGATCTGAGGTAAAGACAGGCAGATACGGTGGTAATTCGCGGTGGCGGTAAAGAGCGTTGAACAAGAGGCAGGCACGGCGCACAGTGGAACCAAATGGCAAAATTTTTCTCAAAATAAGATAACTTTGGACAGAAAATTCGGCTTTTCATGATTTTTTTTTTATTTTAAGGGTTTGAAATAGTAGATTCAGGTAAACTGGTCCGAAGTTATAATACGGCCCTAAGAGGATAGGAGAAATCCCCCAAAGTGCCCGGAAATGTGAGAAAACCATTATTTTTTGCCAAAACTTTAGAATTTTCATCAAACACTTAATAAAATGGTTTTTTAAGGTTAAATAAAACCTAAAGTTTTTAGTAATAGTCATTCCGATAGATTAAAGATGGCAGCAGCAATATGGCAGCTAGGACATGAGAAAAAATGCATGATTTCTATTACTTCTCTTTATATTTAGGTTTTGATTGTCATAAGCTATTCAATATAATAATGTAACTTGCAATAAACATACGTGAAATAACGTTAGGTACATTTTATTATTTTAAATCCAAAATGGCGGTCCATAAAATATGGCGGATTATAAAATTTATAACCTCCCCCCCTATGTGGGTATCAAATCAAAGAGAATTCTTAGTATAGCTTTACGAATACGGTTACCTCATTCTAAATAAAAAATTGCAAAAAACTTAAAATGCTGGATTAGTCACTTCTCTACAACCACTATGTTGTGGTCATAAAGCAGAAGAGTGCACTTTGTAAAGAAGTAATGAATGCGTCTAATATAACATAATTAATTCTCTATTGACTCAAAAAAAGTTAAATAAATATTACACTAACATCTTGTATTTAAAATAAGAATGTAATAGGTAGTCGCAACACATCAAAAACAATATGGTTGAAGGGACCTTTTCAAGTTAAAAATGGCGGCTTGTACAGAATTACGAATTTTTTTTCACTCGCTATCCTTAGAATATGGGTATCAAATAAAAGGGAATGCTGAGCAAAGTAGTTCTGAGTGGAGTAAAATTAAAAGCATTGCGCCGTATGAAATTTAAAATGGCGGGTAACTTGGGTCAGTGTATAAGCCATACCACGAAGGCCCCTATGATATGAGTACGAAATAGAATATATTGCTCTTTATTTAATTTTGTAATGATTATGATATTTATTTATAGTACCTTGAAATTTTAGATGTGCTATAAACAATTAGTTAATTTAAAGAAAGCCCTACTTATATTAAAGAAAGCAGCATAAATAAGTAAAACATACGGAACGTTTCATCGCAGGGTCATTTGCGAAAGAGATATGGTTGCAAATAGTAAATTGTTAATCAATTACATAAAAGTTACGCAACAGTTTTCTCTAATGTGAATTAGAAACTTGAGTTCAATATACAAACTTTATGACGAATAAATTTAATTATTATAAAGTTAACTGAAAAACGTAGATGAGTAAATCATTTTTGTATACTATGATTCTAGATAAATTAAATTGAAGTCAATTTTTGTCGAATATATCAATTTCAGCCTGTTTTATTATAGCTAACGTATCTTGCAATACTTGTATATGAAATGGAAGATACTGTGCAGGATCCTATCTGGTAATACAGAAAATTTCATTATAAACAATATCTTTATTGATAAGCATACGTGACTGTGTGTAGTCATGTGGTTAAAAATTTTTCTGCTGTGAGTAGAATCTTTATCATAAATTGATCATAAAGTATGTCATAGTATTCATTGAATGATTGTACTGTCTTATTAACAAATAAATAAAACTAAAGTTGGAGAAAAGAGTCATCTGATCAAATCCTTTGAATTACAAATAATTACTTCATAATTATTTAACTAAGGTAATCAACGATGTTGTTATCGGTCACTTATAAGTACTCCCTCTGTGCGAGGTGTAGTACATTAAGGTGTAATATACCTGTACTGGGTCTACTGATATCCTTAATGTCCATAACAAGTACTAGCAGTAATTGTTTCGGTTTTCGTGCTGCAGCCATTACTGTGTTGTTTACATTGTACAAGAGTTTGAGCGTACAGCAGTTCATAGTTCACAAAGAAGTTTGGCTTTAATTGTTCTTCCGTTGCAGTTAATTAAGGTATGCATTTTTACACAACCTTTATGAAGATCAGCTGCTTGAAAATAATCTTAGATATCTTGCGTGCAGTCCTTACAATTTTTATTGACATTTATGTAATAGTGTTATATTATGTACGACTTGGAATTACTTCTTTCATCAAAATTTCTAATAAAAATAGTGCATCAACAGTAGTAACATTTGCCGTTATGCGACAGTTCCTATGGTTTTTTACACATTAAATCAAATTGAGTGTAAAAAAGTGGCCAGATTTAACCTAAAAATCACTTTAATGGTGACTTAATATCTTTACTGCACCTATAGCTCTCAAAATAACTTTTATCCATATGATTTTTACTTCATGCATTATACAATAAATGACAGATACAGAATAAATACTACTAATAAATAGTTTCATACCATTTATTTGTATTGTACTGTATAGTATATTATAGTATGTGTTTTTATCACAAAATAAGTATGGTAAATTTTATTCTTATATTTATTCGAAAGGCATTTAATCTGGTTTTAAAATAATATGTAAGATTTTTGTTTCTTTTTTTTTTTGATAATCTGCAGTTTTAATTCAGTGATTCATGCAATGTCGATACGCACATTGTATTTTCTTCAAGCCAACGCAAAGATGGAGCCCACCGTGGTAGAAACACTAAAAAGTTTTTTAATGTAAGAAACAGGCTGGCGATGCTACGCAAGGTGGGAGGGATACACGTAGACATATAAAGTAGATACTTCATATGCTATGGACATGCAGCACCTAAGAGAGATGTATGTGGAACCATAGAGATAATGACAACGTTCACAATCCAGTCCCTTTCTGCAGTTCTCGAGTTGACGTTCTTTTTCTAGGGCCACATAGATCTCGCTCGGGCGCTACTTCTCCATTGGCAATCCAACCAACTCACAGGCATCGCACATATATAGGTACATCTCCCATGTACTTAGCCCATCGTTCGACACCATATTATGCCCAAACAGAAGGCTAAGTACACGAGAGATATATCTATATATGTGCAATGCGATGTCGGTAAGTTTGTTATATCGCCAATAGCATATAAAGTATCTACTTTATATGGCTATGTATACCGCTCGCATATTGCGTCGTGTTACAAGCCCGTTTGTTTACATTCAATTGACTGCATTCAGAACCACGTGGGTCTTTACCTCTACGTTGTCTCGGAGCGAGTACAATAAAAAACGGTTTTGTAGTCACACTTGAGCAGTAATAAATACTTAAATCTCACAATATACGAAATTCCTCTTCCAAACTTCGATTATCTATCTCGACTCTTCATATGTCTTGATTTCTGAAGAAACTCTTCCATCAATAATCAAAAAAATTATTATACAACGATAAATAATGTTTCATACTGTGTTTTAATGTTTGACTGAAGAAACCAGTCAAGCACCGAAAAGATGTCGCACACCGAAATATTTCAACTTGAACTAATCGACAATAAAAGCAAATCCAAATAATACATAATTTAAAACCCGACAAATGTTATGAATGATATTTTTTACAAATTAAAAATACTTGACTTGACTTTTAAGGAACAACATGAGGTAATGTAGATATCATTTTTTTTACAAACATATAGAGTGCCAAGAAAACCACGTCAGAAGAAAAAATATCAATCTGAGAAAGAGGGTCGACCTAAAAAATTAGAAAAAAAATTATAGTACAAAAGGTGAAATAAAGAATATACTAATAAGTAATGCAAGTCAATCTACTCTCTATCAAAGGGCAGATACCGTAATACAGTTGGCGGATAACGATCACAATATTTTGCAATTGGCAACTAGTATTTGCAAAAAAAAAACGAAAACCAAAACAGCATATGATACTCTACAACAAGACCTTTTATTTCACACTAAAGAGACCGGGCTTGCTTTTTACTTAGAGCTAGATTTAAGTAAAAAAATGTATGCAACTTTGAGAAAATATTCTGAATTGCGAAATGCAAATATATACCTAAGCTACAAAACAATAAAAGGCGCAATGAACGAACGTTTACCTGAGAGCATTATAGTATCAGAAGTTAAAGTCAGTACATCATGACAAAGCCTACTTACCAAAACTGCAGAAAGACTATGTAATGCTGTTTCTTTGGATTGGGATGCTAATCATTTGAATACTTTGGTGCTTCGAGTTACCGGAGGGTTCGACAGCTCATCAGGGCACATGAACGCTTAACAAAAATGTAAAAACCCTGAGAATGATAATGAAAACAGTGAGCTTTCACTTTTGTGTTCAACCATAAACATACTGTAACTGAGCTGTGCATCTAACGGTAAGAGTATTGGCTAACACTTATCTTACTTTTACTAAAACATTAATAATACAATATTGTATACCCGCATTACCAGTAATCATTTATTTTTACTTTAACTCTGGTCACAGATTAAATCGACTCTATTTATTATCAACAATCATTTTATAATTAAGCATTCACTCTAACTTTGCACTAATTTTCTAAACAAGCAATTTGAGTAGATTGACTACCCTACTTTACAGGACTTATACGGAACATAAGTAAAAAACTACTTTAAACTTATCAGCATTTTCACTAACTCTTGATGAAGTTGCTGGCATGCTTAATCATTTCTGTTTGAAACTATTGTTGAATCTAATGGCTGTATTATACAAACCTCGTGGAGCAAATAACAGTATAATATTAAACTAAAAATTCATATGTGAATGCTCAAGAAACTCCAGTACATAGCAAGGGAAATATCCTATACGATAAGCATAATAAGATATATTAAAAGTTGATTTTGAAAATACTTCTTTTAATATAATTATCCTTCTCCAACACATTTAGTTTTGTAAGATTGCTTCATCGTAATGTTCCATTTTATAGTTTTACATATAACTCACTTATTTACCGTCAAGTAATTCTTTTTTTTATTTACTTATGAAAAAAAACAATTTATGTAAATTCTGTTGCCAAAACGATTTTTAGCCCTGAAAGAATTAAAAATTTAGTAAATTTCAAACTGCTTCATTGGTCTCGTATTCATTTCGTTCAAAAGATGATTGCTTGATAACTAACACGTAGTCCGTTTGCTAAATTTATTTAGTAAGTCCGTGCAACACAGGCTTCGAGACAAGACGAGACGAGACGGCGAGAGGAGACCCAGGGAGACGATACTGAGTAAAGTTTCGTCTTATCTTGGATTCGTCTTCTAGTGCCGGAAAATTTTCGAGACCGTTGAGAGTCTTGAGGGTCTCCGAAAAAAGTTTGAGCCCTCCGAGACTCTCAGAACTCTCGAAGATTTTCCAAGACATAGAGACGAGACCAAGATGAGACTTTGAGAAATTTTTCTGGATGAGACTCCGATATTTTTAAATTAGACGAGAAGTATTGCCAACATGTCTCGAGATCATGCAAGCCTACTATATAGACATTCTTATCACCATAACACTTACATAAAGACGTCTGTAGATAATAAGATGTTCACTTTCAACTTTAATTGTATTGCCTTAGAAACTGTTTCTATAAAAAGATTAGTATATAAACTTAATTATCTAAACATATCTAAGCTTTTAATCTACAGTACGTGTAACTTAATAATACAATTTTCAAACTTGCAGTAATGTTCAGCATAATATTTAATACTAAGCTTAAAGATTCAATATTGTTTAAAATTTTCAAAACAACAATAAAATTTGAATGTTTTACAGAAAAATATGTATGGCTGAATCCTACTCCCCAATCCACATGTTTTTGTCGAACTTTAAAAATTTCTATAGAAAAGGAGACTAGCGAATGTATCAGAAGAGAGTATGAGAGACTACAGAATGAAGTGTATTCCCTGAAATGCCATAAATTTTTTCAGTCAAATAATAAGTATGTTACGGTAAAATTTGATGTCTCGCTAACAATGTTAGACGGGAAATGTGGTCATGGGATTGTGGGAAATAGTGCCTCTGTTCGGTGTCTGATATGTAAGCACTCGATGCATGAATTTGGAAATGCCGAAAATGATTTTGTGCCTGACAACTTAGCTCTGAAATGTGGGCTTGGACTATTGCACTGCGAGATCAAAGCTTTTGAAAACTGCTTACGGTTGTCCTACAAAATCGCTTGCAACCCACCGTCACAGCAAACAATAAACGTTAGTTGTTCACTACATGCGTGCACTTATCAGTTTTATTTGTTTTTATTTGGTATTTGAATAAACTAGTATTTCTTTCGAGGTAGTACGTACGAAAATAAGTTGTGAAATGAATTTTTTTGGGGAATTGCACTTCACCTTCTACATAACTTCAGTGTAATGATGTTTGTGCGACAAAAAATTATTATCATAAGCCTTATGTACAAAATGATAACATTCTGAGTTCAAAATGTAGTATAAAGTAATCGTGTTACTAACCATCATATAAAACTTCTTGTCACTCAAATAATGAGCTCTGTCATAAATTTTGAGTAAATACTGCGTTTTATACCGACTAACATTGAAAATTTTGCACAGTATGTAACTGCTGCAAACACTTTCAATTATATTGTTTGATTTAAAATTTAAAACTAATGGTATAATGTATCTATACCCAGCTGAACTGAATGCCTGCAGTCTACCTGCCTAAGTGCGTACGATACTATATTTATTGTACAATAACAAACTACGCAATACTATATCGCACGTACTACCTTCAGGGCAGAGTATGAATATCATTAAAATTTTCTACCTTACCTATTGCGCTGTTGTAACTTGGTCACTGTAGAACACTAGATGGTTCAAACAAAATTTTTTACAAGTTGCAAAAAAATTTTTAGATTGCAAGCTGCTGGTGCAGAAAAAATTAAAGGATAAGTTTGGCATAAGGGTTGATCAGGTACTCCAAGGTCACGGAACTACCAATACTGGTAATTTAGCGAGAAAGTGTTTCGATGAACCAGTCAAGTTTGCTGAAGCTCTTGAAATTAATTCAGAATTAGTAACGAACATAGCAACGATTCTTAAAATTTTCACGTCCAAAAAAGTCATGAAATTTAAAAAGTGTGATATGTTTTGTTGGGAAACGTACTTACTATTCTACAGACTTTATCCATGGGCTGAAATGAGTCCAACCCTTAACAAACTGTTACGGCATGGTTGCGAAATAGCTGAAGAATTTCCTCTACCTATACCCTACTATTCAGAAGATTGTCAAGAATTGTGGCACAGGTTACATCGGAGAAACATAATCATGCACTCCAGACAAAATGACAGAGAGAAACCTCTTCTTGATTTATTTAACAGAGCCATGTACATGAGCGATCCTTATATATTACTTGTGTATATAGAAGACAGATGCAGGAAACATCGAATCAAAGATCTTCCGAAAGAGGCTAATGAATACATCATGTGAGTACTCTTTTGGTTAACCTCGCATGCGAATTTCAATTTTTATTGCACTCCAATTATCAGTTATTCTGGGGACTTATTTTTAGTCCTTTCTCCAAAAACAATAAGTATTATAATAACGAGTTTTACAGATTACGAATAAGTTTTAAAATAAGCGAATAAGTACATTTTAAAGTTGTAAAAATAAATAAAAATTCACAACCCAATGCACTATTCGTTACTCAATCTTATAGTAATACCTAATTTTTTAAAAATTATAGTTTAATCTAATATTCCTCTATTAAAAAGTGGTTTATTCAATTCATTTTTACTACTTTGAATGATATTCAACTTTAGTACTTTTGGAAATCAACATTGCAAAATATTAATTCTGAATGAATTTCTATTGATCTACCTTATATTGGTAAAGAGAAAAGAACTTGGCCAATAAAAATCTTATCGATAATTAATATACTTAAGTATGGCTTTTTCACGTTTTAACCCCTTAAAATATCTTAATTATTGTACTTACACAATTATGTCAAAACTATTAAACTTTTATGCTTTGGCGTTAAATGAATTGTATACTATTTAATTATTTAAAACGAAACAATCACTATTAATTGACATACCTCCTTAGTAATTACAAGCAATTTTTTATGATTATTATAAGTAATATGTTATGCTGAACTTTTTCGAATCAATTATTTGAAAAGATGTACAGTTTTATAAACCAGATTGTGAAATATTGAAACAAAGATCAAAAATTTCCTGCAAGTAAAAGATGTTGCTGGAGCGAAATGTTACTTTTGATAAATAAATTCATGTGACATGATGATTGGCAGTTATATTCATACAAGTGTGCTGTAGACGTAACTTGTAAGTCGATAACGAGAATGCCAAGAGTTCTGAGTTAAAATGAGAATTTCGCAAGTTAAATTGGTTAGCATCATAGTGCAAGCTGCATGATTATGTTTTAAAAAAATTAGGCTGTGAATGATAAATAATAATAAAAAAAAGGAGGAAATCTCTTTTTAATTAATATAAGAAAGAAATACATTCGAAAGAATATCTTAAACATACACTACAATATTATAATTATGTATTTCTTACAGAAGCAACACCAGTATAGATTCGCAGAGAATATGCTTAGGAACATCTTTAAATAATGTAGATAAAGAAACGAGGGACGACCTGTCCGGTAAAGATAATGACAATAAAGATCAAAGTTACATTGATCAGAGTATGACAGAAGAAAGTGAAACGTTAACCTCATCTAATGGATAAATGGGAAATTAAGTCAGTACTAAGTTACTTCTGCGTACAATAATATAAGTATTTTAAATTAATGAGGTTGTAAAGTATTTCTCTTAATAATTGATTTTTTCGGTTTTAAATACACGTATTACCCAATCAAATGCTTTGAATAAAACGTATTAAAGGTATTTCGTAACGAAGGCAGGCTAGTAGAATAATAAATAATTAATGACTATTATTTCATTAATAAATGTAATTTTTTTGCTTTTATAATAGTCTTTTTAAGTAGGCTAAAAATAGTTTTAAATCCATGGAAAATGTTGAATGACATAAGTATAGAGACAATTTTACATTTGAAACAGATTTTGAATTTTTTGCATTAACATTAAACTTTTATGATAGGAGATAATAATAGGTTAGTCTTTTTTTTAATAGATTCCTTGCTTTACGCTTTAGTTGGTACTCATATCATAGGGGCCTTAGGGATATGGCTTATACACCGACCCAAGTTACCCGCCATTCTAAATTGCATATGGCGCAATGCTTTCAATTTCCCTCCACTCATAATTACTTTGCTCAGCATTCCCTTTTATTTAATACCCATATTGTAAGGATAGCAAGTGAAAAAAAGTCCGTAATTCTGTGTAAGCCGCCATTTTGAACTGGGAAAGGTCCCTTCAACCATATTTTTTTTGATGTGTTGCGACTACCTATTACATTCTTATTTTAAATACAAGATGTTAGTGTAATATATATTCAACTTTTTTCAAGTGAATAGAGAATTCATTATGTTATATTTGACGCATTCATTACTTCTTTACAAAGTGCACTCTTCTGCTTTATGACCACAACATAGCGGTTGTAGAGAAGTGACTAATTCACCATTTTAAGTTTTCCGCAATTTTTTATTTAGAATGAGGTAACCGTATTCGTAGTGCTATACTGATAATTCTCTTTGATTTGATACCCACAAGGGGGGAGGTTATAAATTTTATAATCCTCCACATTTTACGGACCGCCATTTTGGATTTAAAATAATAAAATGTACCTAACGTTATTTCACGTATGGTTATTGCAAGCGATATAATTTTTTTAAATAGTTTATGACAAACAAAACCTAAATATAAAAAGAAATAATGGAAATTATGCATTTTTACTCATGTCAGCAAGTATGAGTCATATTTGTCTACGGCTAAGATCTCTAGCACACCGTACTGATGAGCTTAGATAGTGGTCAAGATCGAAACGAGCTCAATCCTCTTTGTATAATTTCTTTTTTTTTTTATTCTCTCATACATGTGAACGGTAAAATGTTACATACGTCCGTTCGTAATGTATTATTTGTTAAAAGGTCGTCTATATACACCCTATAACTTCAGTATAATTATAACATCCTTACATTTAAAAAATTTTTTTAAACAGCTGAGTCAGCAAACTAATCGAACATTTACTTAGAATGATTCACAGTTGCTTTAATGAAACAACTAAACTCTTTTTTAAACTTTTATGGCTACCTCAGAACATTTTAAGAAAAGGAATAGGCGTTAATTGGTGTTCGTTACAAGTTTTCATACTCTTGTGTTTAAAGAGAATACCTTAAGTTAGAGATCGATCACAGTTTAATTTATCTATTCTTGATTAACACTAGCACAACCCTCGTGCAGTGAGTCCACGCTTATTGATAATTATAATTTCTCATCTTTCAGATTTCACATTTCGGTACAAGTTCATGTTGAAATGTGTAATATTTATTATAGATCATGCACACTGGTTAATGTCGTAAATTTTTATCGTTTGCATTCTTACGTATGTTATTAAAAACTGACGCTGTAAGATAAACATTTTTCATAATTACTCGAAGATTGCACACGTTTTAGATGTTTTGTAAAGGCAGCTCTTCAAAAAAAAAAGTAAATTGTAAGTAACGCAATTGCTAAAGCTCTTACATAGCTCAATGCATAAACTCACTAAGCACCTGCTTACCTTACGTTTACATAGAATGTCACACCTTCCATCCTAATAGTATATAGTATTATAAAGTACGTATAAGTTCTACTACTACTACGTACACTGATTAGGTTTTTTACGTATTTTAAAAAATCTACTACCATCGACTTATCTCTTTTCTTCTCTCATTTTCCTCTTTTGTTTCACAATCGTTAATTGTTTTTCATTACAATTTGAAGAGGAAAAATCAAGTAGCGTGGAAGCGTGATAAGGTTAGTTTGAGAAAGCATACAAAGCCTTGGCTGCAGCTCTAATATTCACTTTAGATTTGCATGTTCGAATTTCTAAATATCGAAAAATAAGTATTATTGCTGATATGCTTGATTGATTTTCATTTATGTTAGTCTCTTTAAACCTATTTTACAGTTTTACTTACAAATATAGGGCAAAAAGTAGTAAGAACAACGAAAACGAGCTATATGTATCTTGAAATGTTGAAAACAAAATTTTTTTAGGCTCAGTGAAAGTTCTTTTCGTTAAGTTAGCTGTAAGCCAAACTTTTTCTATGTATTATTAAAACAGGCTTCAGAATTCCCTTTGATTTAATACCTAAATGGGAGAAGGGGGGTTATAAATTTAATAATCCGCCATACTTTACTGACCGCCATTTTAGATGTAAAATAATAAAATACACCTAACGTTATTTTACGTATGGTTATTGCAAGTTACATCATTATTTTAAATAGTTTATGACAAAAAAAACCTAAATATAAAAAGAAATAATGGAAATCATGCATTTTTTCTTATGTCCTGCTTGCCATATTGCTGCCGCCATCTTTAATTTATCGGAATTACCATAACTCAAAACTTTAGGTTAAATTTAACCTCAGAAAACCATTTTATCAAGTATTTGATAAAAATTCTAAGTTTTTGGCAAAAAGTAATCGTTTTCTCACATTTTGGGGCACTTTGGGGGATTTTTTCTGACCCCCTCCCCCCCCAGGGCCGTATCACGACTTCGGACCAGTTTTCCCTGAATCTACTATTCAAAACCCTCAAAATAAAAGAAAATTATGAAGATCTAAGTTTTCTGTCTAAAGTTATCTTATTTTCAGAAAAATTTTGCCATTTGGTCCCACTGTGCGGCGTTGGCATGTGTGTCTGTATCTATGGGGACGTGAGCCTTGTGCTCTCTGCCTTCATTGGTGTGGATGCGTGGGCCAGTGCTGCTTGTGTTCGGTTCGGTTAGCGTGCGGCTGGGTCTCTCTCGGGCTGGCGTGGGGGGCCTGGCGGCGGTTGAATCCGAACGATGAGGCCTGGGTGAGTCTGGGTAACAACATGTAATATGGCTGCATATCTTAAGAATAAAAAAGACGTAGAAGGCTGTCTAATATAGGCTTACTACAAGGCTACATAGTGGCATTTTTAGTGCATTGTATACGCCAGCTGATGTTGGCGGGTTGTCTGTGCCGGTCGTGGATTGTATGCCTGCCACTCGTCTCACTGAGATGGCTGTAGTGTACTTACATATACATTCACTACACAAAATTACTATTTTCACGCTTCTTACACAACACTAGGGTAATCTCCGTGGGTGGGACTGAGGTAAAGTGGTGACCCCCAGCCAGCCCGAACATTAGCACCTATCTACGGCAACGCAGTGGGCTGCTGTGCTGGTTGTAACTGTTGGGAATGATATTAAAAGGCAGCGGCTTAAATATAGTAATATATTGAGAAATTAACTTATTGTCTACATTTTTTTGTTAACGAGTTTTCCAAAAAATTGCGTTATTGTACATTCTTATCACAAATCCTGTTGTTAATTCTCTGTTAAAATTATCACCAGCTTAGTGTGAATCTACCATACAGTTAAATACTTAATTTTTTTCATCATCATTATAAATTAATTTTATATCTTTTGTTCTTAGTAAATATTTTAATACTTTCATTGCGTACTTGAAGTAACTTGCATTATAACAATTCTGAAACCTACTATAATAATCTAAAATAATTTACACTGTATGTTATATCCGGTCTCGTACCTACACTAACATATAACAGTTCTCCAATTAAATTTCTGTATTTTATTCGTTTCTCGCAACTATCACATTTCTCAATTTTTAAATTCGTTTCCATAGGAGTATAATGTAATCTTACATTTTCAACATTATTTTTTATCGCTAGTGATTCTATATACTTTTGTTGACCTAACTTCATTGTGTTTCTTCCTTTATTGTAATTAATTTCAATTCCAATGTAATTTTTAACTTTACCTGAATCTTTCATTATGAATTTTTTTATGAGTTTCGCTTTTATTTCTTTTATTTTATTCAAATCTTTACTGCATATCAACAAATTATCAACAAAAATAAAAATACATATAAGATTTAATTTATTACTTTTTACATATAAACAATTATCGTTATTACTTACAACAAAATTTTGATCACTTAAAAATTCATGATATGTATTATACCAAATTCTTGGATTTTCTTTCAATCCATATAGCACTCTGTTTAGTTTACAAACTTCATTTTTTCTAATTTCATAGCCCTTGGGCTGATTTATGTAAATTTTTGATTTTATTTGGCCATTTAAAAGTGATGTTTCTACATCCATTTGTTCGGTATATTCATTATTCTGACAACAACAAGATAAAAGTATTTTTAATGTTTGCATTTTACTAACAGGCGAATATACATTTTCTATGTACTCAGTTTGTTGAAAACTTCTCACTACTAATCTCACTTTAAATGTATTTTGATGTTTTTTTTTTTTAATTTCCACTTCACATCTAAAATTTCTTTATTTTTTGGCTTTTTAACTATATTCCATGTTTTATTTTTGGTAAGATTTTTTATTTAAACCTTTATGGCTTATTGCTATTTTTCGCCTTTTTTTCGAACCAAGCGCTTCCTCGAATGTATTTGGTATATTCGCATTCATGTAATTAACGTATACTACATGTGCAACTGGATTACCATATCTTTCGAAAGGATTCTTTTTTCTTTCCGATTTTCTACTAATTAATTTTTGCGATTCGTTTTCAATCAGAATTTCTTTTTTATTTACATTCATCATCTCATTATTTTCATCAACAGTTTGATAGCTTTCATGTTCAATACTTTCGTTTTAATCATAATCAAATTTAATTTCGCTGGATTGATCAGACTCTGTTTCTATTTTATGTCTTAAGCAAATTACATTCATTTTAACTTCGATTACGTCAACGAGTCTAGCTACTATTACTTTATAGTTTACTAGTACTCTATAACTATAATTAGCATACCCAACTAATATCCCTAACTCAGCTTTGTCATTCCATTTATTTGTTTTTTTAACCTCTGGTTTACGAACTAACACCCTATTTCCATAAATTTTTTAATGTTTTACGTTAGGCTTAATACCAAAAAATATTTAATATGGTGTTTTACTTTCAATTGTGTATGGTATTGTTCGATTTTTTGAATAAGCTACTGTTTTCATTACTTCGGGCCAAAATTTCAAATTTGTATTTGCTTCTTTCATCTAACACCTAACTATATCCATTGCTGATCTGTAATATCTTTCCATGACACTATTGAGTTTATGTGCATAAGGTGGGCATGGCAATAGTTTGATGCCTTTGAATTTAATGAAGTTAAAAATTTCTTTAAGTACCTTTTTCCACTGTCGCATTGTACCCTTTTAACCATTTTGTTAAATTTATTTTGTTCAAAATTTACATAATAAATAAAGCATTTCACTGTTCCTCACTTATTTTTTATACAAATGATTTTTGCGCATTTGCTGTATTCATCTACAAATGTAAGAAAATATTTTTTTCCATTATTAACTATTGTATTGTGTGGCCCATTTAAATTAGTATGAGTAGCTTCTAAAGTTTCTGTGACCTTATTCTTACAATTTTCAAATGGTTTGTTTGTCATCTTACTTTCAACACAATTCGCGCATTTCATTGCAATATTTTTTAATTTGTCTGGCGCACCATCAATCATTTTGTATTTAATCAATTTATTTTAATATTACAAATTAATGACGACTAATGCCCTGTGCCACTCTTCTTTGTAAGTTAATTTATCATCGTTATTTGAATCAGTACAATTAACGTATTTGTTATAAGAATAATCTCAATGACTTTTTATATAGTATAAGCCATTTTTAAGTTGCGCAATCGCTGTAAGCTCAATATTTGATTTCATATATATGTTTGCTGTATTATCAGTCACTATAATTTTGCTAACTTTCACGATCTTTAACATACTTAGAATATTTTTCTTAATTCTTGGTACATAATAAACATTATTTAAATCAATACGTGACTTATACGAATGGTTATCAAAATAAATTTTTATTTTTCCTATTTCCAAAGCCTTTAAATTTTCTCCATCTGGCAAACTTACTTCTAACGGTTTGTTTGAATTTATATATTTACTAAAGAATTTATCCGTGTTAACAATATGGTCAGTACTACCACTATCTAATAACCAATTTACTTCGTTACCTGTTGAACAGTTATTTATTTCTCTCTTTTCGTGATCGATTTGCACATTTCACGCTCCTGAAAAGTTCTGTTGTTATTGACATTTTTCGTTCGTTATGTTGCTATAGCCTCTGCTTCTCCTATTTCCTCTGTATGTACCTGTGCCTCGGCTGTTGCCTCTATGTCTCCCTCTCCCTCACCGCGTGTCTCTGGCTTAAGCACCTTATTGATAGTTGGATTGGCCTTGATTACGTACTCCTGCCATATTTCAAAAATTCTCACGTTTATAACACTGTCTTTTTATTTTTGTATGGAATGTAGTAAATTTATTTTTACTTTTACTCTCTAAGGTTTTCTTTGTTAGATTTTTTTTCTTTGATTTTCAATTTCACGAATTCCACAGTTCCTTGTTCTTTGGGTATAAGATCTATATATTCTCCGATGTAGTTATAGCTTGCTGGCAATGCTCCTAACATATATCTCATTTTTTCGGATTCGGTTATTCCTCTTTCAGCAGCCTTGAATTCATTTACTGTTTGCTCAAGCTCAGCAAAAAATTCTTCTACTTTTTCAAAGTTTTTAAACTTTATTTGCTCTATTTTTTCTCGATTAACCATCGGTAGTGCTGTGGATTTGGTCATATATATTTTTTCAAGTTTTTTTATCATCTCATACGCCGTCTTGCTTTTTCTTATGTATTTAAGTTGCCTATTCGATACTGTACTTGCAATAATCACTCTTGCTTTGAGGTCACCTTTATTCCATGCGGCATCTATGTCTGCGTTTGTTCTCTTTCTAGGAGCTTGTTGTTGACATTTTTCACATTCTAGTAACATCAGCAATCTACATTTTCAACTGCTGAATTCTTCTCCACCTAATACGGGAATCACGACATTGTCAGTTTTCTCTCTATCGGCCATTTTGTCTTCTACGTATTTGCTAGACTCTTCTAGAAATTTCTTTATTATAAGTACTTCTCTTGTTATTTTTACTAATCTTTTTCTCAAATATTTTATGTCTCTGTCCACATTTAATTTTCCTTGTTCACTTACCATTTACTTATTTCAGCTTTTGCACTTAATTTTTACCACTGGATTACTGATTACTTCATTACATACTTTGTCTTTACCATTGGATTGACATTCTCATTAGTTGTGATCACTTGCATAATTGCTTCAATTTTCTTGTGTTGGATTTACACTTTTACCTGGGCCTTGCCTTTGGTTGATTTTCAAGGACCGCCGAAGCAGTGCGTGAAAAATAAAAAAAAGAAGGAAGTCCTAACCACTGACTTGGCTTCTATGTTGGATACAATAAAAGAAAGTGGTTTTAGTGTAATAATATATTTAAAAATGAACTTATTGCCTAATATTCATTGTCACCTTAACGACGAAAGAGTGACCACTTACGACAAGAGCTAGGGCTTGATTGGCTGTATTACTAGACGCTGCGTGTACACTTCGTGGTCGTCATTTACATGTGTATGTGCGTTCAGACAAGACTGTACTAATTTACTTACATTACAACAGTAACCCTTTGCAGATAATTATTTTCGGAAGAAAAAAGAGTGTTAGCTTTATCCAGTTAACACGATTTAAAAAAAAACGTCAATGTCAAACTAGTACCCCAGGTGAAAACCTCTCTGAGGGAATCCACCGGCAGTTTTGATCTGGTGCAAATCTGGGTAACTGCCAATGGCCCCACAGACTCTGGGGGTAAGGGTCACGAAGATGTTTCTCATGGCCAACAGGACTGTCAAATGTTCCATGGCCTTTTCTCACAGATATAGGACGAAGAGGAAGCCTTTCGAGTATAGGCAGTAACGTCAGCGAGGACAGCAACATGACAGTTTTCAGCAACCAGACCCAGGAGAAGCTTACCTCTATAAAAAATAATGGTGCTAAGCCTGACGTAAAGCGACAGCAAGAGTATAAGCAAGGTAAATCGGCAACAAAAGAGATTCAAGAGACGCTGAACGCAATGAACGCTATGTACGAAAACACGGCAAAAGCTGTTAAAAATGGTCTCAAAGCTGAGCGTGAACATCTTGAAGCAGCAGAAGTGATGAGAAAAGACGTACTTTCGAAAGTATGGTCAACAAAAGGTTGGAAGGCATGCTTCGGATCAAGCATGTTCAAAAAAGAACCCTGAACACTGCCCTTAAGGAAACAGAACGGGTTAAAAGAAACAGGAGTTTATCAGACAGTCCTGAAAAATGCCATATCTTGTAAAAAAAGGAAACAGGCAGAGGCCAACAAGAAGAGGTTCTCCTGAACGACAAAAAAGACCAAAAGAAGAGAGTTGACCCGACGACAACAGTACTGGTCAAGATGGCTGAAGGGCAGACCTTTGCTAATGTGCTGAAGACAATGAAGGCGAATTTTGACCCTGACAAGGCCAATGCCGCAGTTAAAAGTATTGTCACAACAAAAGAAGGATACGTACTTATTATGGCTAAAGGTGTAGAGAATGCTTCTGCATTCTTACAGCAAATTAAAAAGTCGGTAGCTGGACAGGGAACTGTCAAAATAAGCACGAAAAAAGTAATACTAGAGGTCCAAGACCTGGACGCTTAAGGAGACATACTTATAAAAGCCGAGAAAGACGAGGTTAAATAGGCTTTTGTCAAGACGTTCGGACTAGATAGCCAGGAGCCTAAAGTAGCTTTTTTAAAACTAAACATTAGAGGATAGAGGCTGGCGTTAATAACGTTAATAAGTAGACGAAGCAACCGCTAGACAAGCAGAAGGCTAAAAGTTGACTTCGTAATCTGCCGAATTCGACGAAGAATCGAAGTAACAAGATATTACCAATGCCTGGGACATAGACATGTCTCAAGCAGCTGTAAAGAAAAAAAGCGCTTAAAGAGGCCAGGAAAAAGGCGCAAGCAGGAGGTAAATAAGGCGGAAGGGCCTTGAGTAAAAAGGTGGGCTAATGTGGACTCACGCTGCTCTAAGTACTTGTACCTATCAACAAGGGAAAGCATCAAGCTCATAGTGGTGCTTGCTATGTTAGTAGCCTATTGTGGAGCGCTAAACAGGGTGCTGGTCCTCAGGGACACCAAATCCTTTTAAGGACTTGAGAGGATCGGCACCTCTAGCAAATGGTGGCAAGCTTGCTCGTTAATGCTGTGAGACGCGATGGTCTTACTCGTGGCTCCACCCTGAAGTAATGCTAACGCGGTTCCAGGTTAGAACTTAAGCCACGCGGCATGGGGGAAAGGGCTTAGTGGGTATGGATGATCTCATACAAAAAATCCACTGAGTCCCACACTACTGCTGTCCCTGTGGTGTGCCTCAATGCAATTCCCCTCCACAAAAAAAAACTACTACTGCTACTACTACTACTATTACTACTACTACTACTACTACTACTACTACTACTACTACTACTACTACTTCTACTACTACTACTACTACTATTACTACTACTACTACTACTACTACTACTACTACTACTACTACTACTACTACTACTACTACTACTACTACTACTACTACTACTACTACTACTACTACTACTACTACTACTACTACTACTACTATTACTACTATTACTACTACTACTCCCGAGTGGGGTTTTCGCTAGTTTCTCCATACCGGGCGCTTCCCCGGGTGGCGGATAGGGGAATCCTCTTAAAATAAGAGGTGACGATGGGCAGCTGGGGTGGCTCTCTGTGGTGGTGGTCGGGAGCGTGGATCGGGGGGCGTGTGTAGCGTTGGCGTGTGTATCTGCGGCGATGTGGACGGGGGAATAGTGCTCAATGCCTCCATCGGTGTGGATGCATGGGCCGGCTCTGCTTGTGCTCTTTGGTCTTCGCTTTTTGCTGCTTCCGTGGGTGGCACTCCATTGCTTGATGCGGGCCAACAAAAACTAGCACCCGTCGTGTATAGAAGTAAGCGGCGGTTGAAACATTCTTCTCAGATACATGCATCACACACTCTTACTAAACAAACACAGGGACACTTACGGATTGTTCTGGGTTGTGTGTGGCGGGTCCTTTTCCGGGCTTGCGCTGGGGGCCCGGCGACGGGTGAAGCCGGATGATGAGGCCCGGGTAGGTCTGGGTAACCATATCTGATATGGCTGTACACCTCATTAACAAAAAAGACGTGGTGGGCCGACTTATCTAGGCTTACTACCACTAAGGAGGCTATATGGCGGCACCTTAGTGCCTTACGCCAGCCCGTTTTGTTGGGTTGTCTGCGCGGTCTCGGGACTGTACACCTGCCGCTCATCTCGCTGGGATGACCGTTGTGTACCAACAAATACATACATTACGCACGAACACCATTCTTACACTTGTTACTCAACGCCAGGGCAGTCTCTGTGGGTGGGACTGAGGGGGAGTGGCGACTCCTGGCCGGCCCAAGCGAATAGCGGTCTTCTCTGGTGACAGAGAGGGCTGCTGCCCTGGTTTTAACCCTTTCCAAATACTTATTTCTAGAAAAAAGGGTAGTGCTGGCCTTCGCGGGTCAGTACGTCACTAAAAAGATGCCACAATGAAAAACGTCAATGCAAAACAAGTACCCCAGGCGGTAACCTCTCTGAGGGAATCCGCCGGCAGTTCCGATTTAGTGAAAGCCCGGGTGACTGACGCAGGCCCCACGGATTCTGGGGGAGGCCACAAAGACGTGTCTCATGGCCAACAGGGACTGCTAAATGTTCCATGGCCTTTTCTAAGAGACAAAGGACGAAGAGGAAGCCTGTCGAGTATAGGCACTAACGACACCGAGGACAGCAACGTGTCAGTATTTAGCAACCAGACAAGGGAGAAGCTTGCCTCTTTCGAAGAAGATGGTGCTAAGCTTAGAGTTAAGCGACAGAAATTGGCTGATTAAGTCAAATCAGCAACGAAAGATATAACAGAGACGCTACAATTAATTAACGATAAGTACGGCAACACAGCGAACGCTGTTAAGAATGGGCTAAAAGCCGCGCTAGGACACCTTCAAGAGGCAAAGGTGCTAAGAAAAGGCTTTTTTTATGAAGAAGAAATTTACGTTAACGCTCGGAAGTCGTCATTTAAATCCCTGCAGGGGAGGGAACAAAGGCGAGATAATTTTCGACGGCATGTTCAGAAGAAGACCCTGAACACTGCCCTTAAACAAATAGAACGTAGTAAAAAAAACAGGAGCTCATCGGACAGCCCTGAGAAACGCCAGCATACTATGTCTTCAAAGAAAAAGAAAATAGTTAGTGGCAAACAAGAAGAAATTCCCCTGAATATCAAAACAAGCCAGAAGAAAAAAGTAGACGCCACAACAACAGTAGTAGTGAAGATGGCTGGAGGACAGACCTTTGCAACGGTGGTGAAGACGATGAAGGCGAATTTTGACCCCGATAAGTCTGACGTGTCAATCCAAAGTGTTCTTACTACAAAAAAAGAAGACATACTTATTAAGGCCAAAGGTGTAGAGAATGCTATTGCATTCTCACAGCAAATTGAAAAGTCGGTAGCCGGACAAGGTACTGTCAAAATAAGCAGCAGAAAAGTGACTTTAGAGGTCCGAGACCTGGATGCCATTGTTGAGGAAGATGAGGTCAAAAAGGCTTTCGCTAGGACTTTTGGACTTAGGAGCCAGGAGCCAGAAGTAACTATCTTAAAGCCAAATGCCAGAGGACAGAGGCTGGCTTTAATCAAGGTGGACGAAACAACTGCCAGACAAGTAGAAGAGGAGGGCAGGTTACGAGTCGGCTTCGTAAGCTGCCGAATACGAAGAAGAATTGAAGTAATAAGATGTTACAAATGCCTGGGATATGGACATGTCTCAGGCAACTGTGAGAACGAAAACAGATCCAAGCTGTGCTTCCGGTGTGGAAGCTCAATCCACCGGAAGAAAGAGTGTCCAGGCCCAGCACAGTGCTTTCTTTGCCCAACAACGGACAACAAGCACAAAGCAGGCAGCGGAAGCTGCCCTTTATTCAGAAGAGCCCTGAAAGAGGCCAGGGATAAGGCCCAAGCAGGAATTAAATAAGGCAAAAAGGCCTTGAGTTGAAAGACAGGCTTATGTGGACCCACGCTGCGCTGGGTACTTTTTACCTATCAGCAAGGGAAAGCATTAAGCTTATAGTGGTGCTGGCTGAGTGGGCGGCCTGCTATGAAGCGCTAGACAAGGAACTGGTCCTTAGGGACCCCGAGTCCTTTTCAGGACTCGAGAGCATCAGCACCTCTAGCAAATGGTGGCGAGTTAGCTCGTTAATGCTGTGAGACGCGATGGTCTCCCTGGTGGCTCCACCCTGAAGTAATGCTAACGCGGTTCCGGGGTGAATCAAAAGCCACGCGGCATGGGGGGGGGGGTTTAGTGGGTATGGGTTGTCTAAAAAAAAAATGCACCGAGTCCCACACTATCGCTGTCCCTGCGGTGTGCCTCAATGCATTTCTCCTCCCTCCACAAAAAAAAAAAAAAAAAAAAACTACTACTACTACTACTACTACTACTACTACTACTACTACTACTACTACTACTACTCCTACTACTACTACTACTACTACTACTACTACTACTACTACTACTACTACTACTACTACTACTACTACTTCTAATACTGCTGCTGCTGCTGCTGCTGCTACTATCACTACTACTACCACAAATACTCCTGCCACTGCTGCTGCTAGTTTTTACTTAGGGAGAAAAAAAATGCAGTAGTTAAGCACATTGTTTTGTTTTTGAGACAGAGGATGCAAAACACAAACGCAGTAGTAGGTACTGCCTAATGTTTAAATAAGCATTACAGAAGGCCAGGAAAAAGGCCCAAGCGGCTCGAAAGTGAAGAGGCCAAATTCTTAAAGAAGAGTAAGTTTAATGTGGACTCACACTGCACTAGGTACAGTTTTTTATGAGCCAGAAAAAACATCAAGCATTTAGTGGCATCTGCAGAGATTTCAGTTTAGTCAAGAGCGCCAGATATGGGCGTGATTCGCAGATACCCCAAGTTCCCTTTATGACTTGAGAAAATTAGTACCTCTAGTAATGGTACCAAGCTAGCTCGCTAATGCTATGAGATACAATGATCTTCTTGGTGGCTTTACCCTGAAGTAATGCTAACGCGGTTTTAGATCACAACTTAAGCAACGTGGAATGGCGGGAGGATTAAGTAGGTATTAGTGGTCGAATAGGAAAAAAATTAACTGAGTTCTGTACAATTTCTATCGCTGAATATTAATAAGTAGTTACACTCATATTAACAATAAGGATAATAATAATAATAATAATAATAATAATAATGATGATGATGATGATGATGATGATGACGACGACGACAACGACGACGACGACGACGACCCTGTTTAGTGTCCAGTTTGCTATCTTATTTTTTTTACAGACGTCTTAAGAAAATAAAACCTTTTAAAATAAGGCATTTTTAAACAGAATTTTTAATCTTCGGGTCGAAAAAAAAGAAGTCAGTAAGTATGTAGCCAACCCATACATTTTGAACACATTGTGGTCTGAATTCAGGTCCAGTGTTTTATGAGGAATCAATTATATTATTTGATTCGCGGGATGTACTATTATAGGTAAACACAGCAGTACCAAGGGCTAGGTCCCATATGTTTTCTCCAAATTTAGAGTCTTACGTGAAAGCCCGCACTATGTCCTGTATCGTCCGATGAATTCGTTCTGCCACACAATCGTACTGAAGAGCATTAGGACAGGTCAATTAAAGCTCACCTCCCAACTTCTACAGAACTACTACTGTACCTTTTTTGCTAAACTCTGTGTCCTGATGTACTCATTTATAATGTACTTTAGCATTTAATTTAAGATTTCGCATACTCTTTACGAAATTTTTTAAACAACGTTCACTTAACCTTCAGATTTCACAGGATATGCAATCGTCAATCTGAAATTATCACCATGTGTATTACAATAAATTTATATCCCTTTAGAAGAGTTACTAGGCTTATAGAACCTATTATGTCAGCTCTATCTTACTTGCGTGTATTATCTCTAAAAATTTAAAAGCCCTTTTTCTCCTCATATTATAAGGCAATTCTATAATTTCAGAAGTCTGACAAACTTTTTTTGAAAACAATTTTTGAAAAACATTATGATTTTACCCCCTACATATTGAGGGAGAATATTAACTAGAAAAAATCAAAATTTTAAGATCTTTGGCAAATGTACAGTTGTTTGAAAATTTAATAAAAAACAGGTACTGTTTGCACGGACGGTAGGGCGTTCAGCCGTGACATTCTCATTCCTTTTTAATTATTAGCAATCTGTTTGAAGAGAGTCTGCAAGTTTTATTCAAAATGGTCAATAAACAACAGTACTAAAAGAAAAAGTTATCTTGGTTTTGTATGGTCACAAGACATCTTTTCTAAAGCAATACTATTGTAGGTACCTTATATACAAGAGTCAATGAACAATTTAATTGTTTTACTGTATAAAAATATGTAAAAAAAGTTATTTTTCAACAAAAAAAAAAACAAAGTTCATTTTTCATTTTTATGGCTTAATTTGATTCTAAAAAAATTTTTCTTTAATAGTTTACTCTTACGCCCTCATGTAAATGAGCCAAGCGTCATATTTAATTAGCTACAAGCAATCATGGAGTGGACAGAACATCACACTGCACTGGCATTGAAATGTATACTATTTAATTATTTTTTTTTTAATACAAAATATTGTCCAATAGAAGCTATTCTACGTATTAATAAATTTTTTTAGATACATTTCTTTGTAAATTTGAAAATAGTTGAATGATATCTTTGTTGAATAATTATAACTATGATTCAACCCTGCCTTTAAATAAAAACTGAAGGTTGTCGAATATAGTCTCACGCTTCTTTACAGGCTACGGGACCAGCATACCACCAGAAAGTCTTTTTGTTAAGGATGACTCTTAAAATCCTTAAAATCACTGAGAAAAACAGAAAAAAGTTTATTAATAATAGTTGTCACTTAATAGAGACGATAAAGTGTGTTTGTACAAATTAGCAAACAATATAAGGTGATGTGTGTGCATATGCGTGTGTATTATTGGGCATTATTTGATGGTATCATATATATCAATAACATGGTAAATGTATGCGGACATCGTTTCCGTTATTCTCACTTATGATGTTTTTTATTAAGGCACCCCACTGACGCCAATTACACTGGAACATTCACTTTCAAATATATTTACATTACTATATTAATAGATACTATACTATTTAGTTTTACATACATACTTTCATGAATATACATATGCATAATTAGTAATTAGATCTATTCTATTACTATGAGTAAGATCATAAGTGAATTTAGATAAATTCTATTTTAATTCATATGTACGTCTGAAGTTCTTAGTGTGCTAAGCTTTTTGTTGTAATTTTAAAGATAAACTGTGTAAAAATATTATATTTCTTCATGTATGATATGATAGGAATACATACATAAATTGAAATAATACTTACGTTTACAAATGTACAAACTACGACAGTATGGCCGTATTAAGGATCATAATCTCAAGTTACAGAGCTAGTCAAGTAATTTGACTACTATAAATCGTACTGTCAAATATATATGTATTATTTAGGACGTTTTAAAATTATTTGTATTTCTTATGGAATATTATGAAATTAAAATAGTCTTGTATTTTAAGAGATGAGCAATTGAAAACTTGTACTTGAAGTTTTACAGCAGTTGGTTTATTTAAATAAGTTTTGTAATTCTAATAAAAACTTTATTTAGGGGGAAAAAGTTGTTTTGACTAGGTTCATCACCAAATTTTAAAAAAGAGTAGTATTGAAGAATACCTTTCATTTAATCACACGAAGCGGTAGAAGGCCCCCTTACTTATTTAATATGAAAAGAATACTAAATAATTTAATGGCGATTTAAATCAATGTTAATAGTTTACTGAACTGACTGTAAGTGTACATTTTTCTAAACAGAAAAATGAATAAGTGTTTTCAATTGATTACACGAAAAATTTCTTGTTTGGCTTTATTGTCGAGCTCAAAGAGAGATTGTAAGGTGATACACACTAGAAAAATCAATTTTTTTTCCATCAAACCCAAATTTTTTGAAACAAAAGCAGCTAGAGTAATTTTTTGTTGTTGAAAGTATACTATAATAATAGTTAACCCTGAGTGTATTATATGTATAGAGTTATCGCGGTCCACGTTGAATGTACACTGATTTTTACAAGGATATTCATGCAGAAATTATTTAACAGTTAAGAGAAGCTAGATTTGTCAGACAATGATTTAATAATTTAATAATAATTACACGAAAATACTTTAAAAAAAGTCCATCCTCACTAATTCCGAGTAAAATTTTGCAGTTTACAGAAAATTCAAGCTATTTTCTGCATAGAAATTTGATGTAAAATTAAATTTGGTAAGAGAGTACTTGAATTTCAAACGAAAATTTACTTAAAGTATTACAACAGACTACTACTTTTATCAGAAATGGCACGCTGCAAAAAAAAAAATTCTTATTACCTGGATTCTTAACTGACTTTGCATTTTTGTTATAGTGTGTGTTAAATAACGATTAATATCATTTAAGGTTGTTTTCATCTTCAAACCAAAAACTGTGGACTACAGTCTCACGCTCCTTCACAGGCTGCGGGACAGCAGATAGTCCAACTATTTGTTTGTTTAAAAAAAAAAAGAAGAAGTAGAGAGTTAAATATAATATCCAGGTAAGCTTACCATTCTTTCCACTAGAAACTAATACTCGCAACTCTGCTTCAATTATTAATTCGGATGACCAATTCGGATGACTTGTACTTCTTCTTTTCGTTAGATTTATAATTATTTATCTTATTATAACTTAAATTCTTTTTCTTATAACTCTTGTATCACTTTATTTTGTGTTGCTTATATATACATAAAAAGAAACAGAGAAAAAACGGAATGTCTGGTCAATCTTTTAACATTAGTTATTAACGTCTGCACTTGATGAGCGGCAGCAGGCTACTAACTAAAACGCTGCGCAAAGAAATGCACCTTGAATGAAGTTTTAGTTAAAACTTCTTCGTCTTACTTGCTATGGGGCCGGTACTTACTGATTCCATGTGTTTAGGCTTCATGGCTCGTTTCGGTTGTCACTTGACACTTCCAAGAGCCACGAAGTACACAGTCAGCTTTGTTAGGCGACGACTCTAGTTGAGTATGACTCTGTAGAGAGTCTTAAAATTCTATTATTGGGAATGAAATATAACAGGATAAAATAGAATGAAAATAAAAATTTATTCATTTACGCAAATCGTCACCTAACAGCCTCCCCTTCTTAAAACTATCACCATCCTCGGTGAATATATATTACATTATAATTTTATTATTATTATTATTATTTTTTTTTTTTTTTTCTTATACTTTCATCTTAAAATTAAACATTTATGAGTTACATAACATAAACATATTACAATAATCCTTATAGTAATAGAATAAAGTATTAATTTACAGAATTATTACATTTGTTTATTCGGGACTAAGAGTAAGGGAAGGAATGGACTCGTGAATATTACGTCTTCTTCTTCTCCTTGGCCCCTGGTTTTGTGTTTTGTGTTTTGTGCATCAAGATTTGCTGACACTCCCATCTCAAGGCATAGCTTACGAGTATAGTGCCAGTCGTATTTTACCAAGTTGATATTTTCCTGGCATGATGGGTAGATCTTTTTTAATTTCATTTGTGTTTTGCACAAAAGACTGTGCACTTCAAGGTAGCATTTGTATATTGAATTTCTACGCAATAAATGTGTTACTATTTCACGGCTTTTTTGCGAGTCTTTTTGGGAGTAATTAGCCCCATACATTTTGAGTCCTTTGAGGGCCCTTTTCGTCGATTCTTCGTTACAGTATGTAGCGAAGCTAAGGTATAACTGTCTTCCATTGTCGCGTATGACATCTAATGGGTAGTAGTTTAAATGGCTTAAAGGGCCAAAGGTCATTAACAACCAGGTGTATTCATCCGGATTCATAATGGCCGGTACCTTAGATACTACTTTTCGCGGAAGTGAGTCAATGTCTTTTGGATCGTTATTTATTCTGATTGTGTTTTTTGTTTTTGGTTTTTTTGTGATCTCATGTTTTGGCTGCTGAGTTATGCAGTACACTACTATCTGGCGCATTTTTTCTGCCCACTTAGCGGATCCATATGTTATGTGAACGGGAGTAATATCTTTCCGTGTTTGTTTTTGGGTTGAAAAATGAATATCTTCTATTAGATATTTGTTTTCGAAAAATTCAATAATATAGTTTGTGTAAATAGGTTTTTTAATAATGACGTTTATTTTAGTCCCGGTACGATTTACTCTTACAAATCGTTATATTGGACTAAGCTCTTCTACATTATTTTTTTTAAGGGTTTTGACTTCCGTCGTTGACTCTATATTCTTAGTTGGTGCTTCGATATTTTGTGAAGATGATTTGTCTTCTATTTCAATGGTTGTTCTGTCATTTAAGGTTACTGCAGCAACTGCCGCATCATATAGTTGGTAATATTCGGCCTCGTAGCCAATGTATGGAGCCGAACATGGCTGTTCTTTTAATGATAACATCAGACCAAATTTGTTGAGGGATATTTCCAATTGGCGCTTATCAATTGGTTCTTCGGTCATTATGTTTAACCAACGTCCATTTTCCGATATATTGTGAACCTTAACTTGTCTTTAATTGGCAAGGGGACAGATGCCGTTGACTTTGCCCGATTCCTCTCGTCCGATACAATCAACAATGAGTCGAATAGCTCCTGTAGCGTTGGCGCTGCATTTAGGTTATCAGCCGCTATCGCTGCCTCCCATGGTGAAAGGAATGCCACCTCGTAACTTGAGTACCCCATAGCACAGGGTTTCCGTTCGATGGACCTCACTATCCCGAAGTTTTCGAGAATTTTTTTTAGCATCAGCCTACTATAATCCCCCTGCAGCAGTATGCTAAGCTGGGATCCATCAGCCGTTGCTTCTGTGATATAAGCGTTTTGTTTGTCCATTGTGTGTGTAATTCTGCAAGCGTAAATATGATGGATGTTGTGAGGATCATAACTTGATACTGTACATGTATGAGTGCTCTTATAGTGTAATTCGTGTTGTTATTGTTCGTAAGTGATGTATCGAATGCAAATATGAGATTAAAATTAGGTTTATGAAACTATTGGATAATGGGTAGGGAATACATGGATAGATACAATTATTACTTATCATGCTATGCAGAAATATTTGCGTATTTGTAATACAATTAAATAAGTAGTTTTAATACATGCTAAAGCTTAATATTACAAAAGAGGTTAGAGGTTTCTTTTTTGACTTAAAATAAACGTACTTTATATAAATCCTAAAGATAAAATTAAGCAATAAAGTAAAGTTAAGAAGAAGGAATACGTGAAAGGAAAAATTGATTTTACAGAGTTTAAAGTTAAAATCTTAGAACTAAGTGATGTGTATTTGACGTAGAAGATGGCTAGTTAAATAGAAGGGTTCAATTATTGGATTCATTTTCTGGTACTTTTATCTTTTCTCGTAGATTAATGGTTTTGGTGAGGATTGACTTCGTTTCTGTAGTTTGTGTACAGCGTTGTCTTATGCATGAAATTACATGTCTGTGGTAAGTCATTAACTCAACTTGTTGTTGACATAATGGGTGAGTTAATTTTCGGTTTATTTCGTATTTCGTAGTCCTTTTAATTGGTTCAGCGTATTTCGTGCGATATTCGGGTTCATCGTTCTGCAATGCTAAAATAGCGCTTTTAGGATCCATGTATTTTACATATCCTTGGGATAATCTTCCCTGCCGATCTCTAACGGCATAACAATATTCTAGGGTGCCAAATTAAGAAAAATGATTAAAGAAATCTCTTTCCCTTTTCTTTTCTTCTATATCCCATGGCAGAAGACACATAAGTCTTTTTGGATCAATGTTTGGTGTATCATTGTCGTTTCTTGATGGTGTTGGTGAAGAGATCTTTTCTGCTTAACAAATATTGGATTTCATCTTAAAAAGAGAAAGTGGTTGAACTTCGTCTCTCGTATTTAGTGTTTCATCAGTTACTTAAGTAAATGAATCACTATTGTATTTGGCGGTTATAGTTCGATGTTCATAACTATGTAAATCCGTAAGTATGTGCATTTTCTTAATATTTCCTTTATTTTCTAATTGTTCGATAACTTTATGTAAAGGTTGGTTTATGTTGACTCTAGTCTTTATTGTTATTTCATATTCGGGGTTCATTGTTCTACCTGGAAGGAAAATAGTATCAAATTACTATTGATTTATGAGTCCATTTCCAGTTTTTGGGGTGTATGGCGTGGAAGTATCAAACTCCGTGTCTTTATTATAGGTCTAGCTTTAGATAATTTAGATATTTTTTGTTTTTTTTACATTTCAACATACAGTTTAATTGGTTCATGCTCATTTGGTTCTTGTTTTATGGTTACTCGGGGTTCTGCGTTCAGTGAGTTGATGGTACGTTTTATAAATTTTTCTGAGACACTACGTTTCATAATCTTCTTGAAACAGCTTCTTGCTTTGCTAATGAGTATTGCTATTATAATTATAATAATAATAGCTTCAATGACATTTCGTATTAAAGAAAAAAAAAAGTTTGTTTTTCCTCCAACTTTCGGGTCCGTATTTTCTCCATTTGATTTATTATATTTTGTACATTTAATTCTTCATCTGTCCATGCTTGTTCATTAAAGTTTAATTCTCGAATCGATTTCATAGCGTCATGTAAGTCATCAGTGTCTTTTAAGGGTTCATGTAGTACTGTTAGGTTTAAGATCACTTCTACCTGATAGGTATATTGTATTTAAGTGATAATCTTATATTCACTGGTTAAGGTTAATCTGTGAGCTTTATCCGTACACCCATCATTTATTCGTAAAAGAACTATACCTTTTACTCTTTCTTGTTGATCCAATTTTATTAGGACAGATAATGTTCAATTGTTCTTCATTAGGTGTTGAGAATAACCATGAACTATCAGCTGGTAAATAAATCCATTGGCTTTCAGTTTTCGGCGTAAACATAATCCCACAGTATTTAAATACTTTTGGTCCAGGTCATAATAACATAAAAATTTCACATTCGTTCATAGAATAAGGTTCCTTTAGCAGCTCCATAGCCGAGCATATATAACCATATAACGTCTTATCACATTGGTTAAATGTAACTTCGTTTAGTCGTTAATACGAATTATGGTCTGCTGCTACTGCTAAGTAAGGGTACGACGGTTTTATGTAGGCAGATCCATTTTGTCCAGATTGGAGTATCATGACTGGATGTAGTCTATAAAGATTGTAAGGGGTTCGATCTACGAGTGGCAAATGTAATATTACCATGGTTCTATTTTCTTGATGTACAACATCTAATTTGCTTGGGGCACTTACTTCGCCAGCATAAAAATTTTCTATGGGTGCTACAAATTCTAGATTTCTCGCAAGGTTCTTTACATCCCGGGCTACTGTTCTAAATACATTTGAAAAAAATAGCTTTGGATGTGCTTGACCTCTTTGTAAATCATGCAAGATGTCAATCAGATCTTCATGGAAAGGAATAATGTGATCTAGGGTAGCCTCAGTTCTTCTTAGGTATGCTGATGAATGATTTAGATATCTGTTAAAAGTAAAATCCTGTCCAAAAGTCAATATATCAGCAACTTGTTTAAAAATATGCTCATGGCGTTTTGTGGTATTGTATAGTTCTTTAATTGCGGCTGCAAAAATATGGCAATTTTGTTCATAAAATTTAATATATTCTTTTTGATTAGTATCCAAATTGTTGATGTTAGTGTTTATAACGTTAATATCATCTTTTGTGACTAAGGCGTAAAGTCTTTTAGCAATGCTCCCAATAATTTCAAAAGGTGTCAGTCTTTTTTCTCGTATGCTGGGGGATGGAATAATGTTTTCTCCCACATGGATTCCCACAGTGTTCATTATGTTCAATAGTGTTGCTTTGAGGTTTGTCAATCGCTTTATTTTTAAATTCAAGAGGTCCATTTCTATATAGCGAGTGCAATTAGAATAACCAAACTGTACAATGCAATATCGAAAATTTTCGTTTAATCCTTGAGTAGGTGTTTGTTCCAATATGAATTTATTAACATCCAGCCATATCACAATCTTTCAATCGGCTCTCTTAATTTTTTTTATACCGATTCGTTCGTAGTATATTCCAGGGTTTGTTTCAAGTGGTTCTATGCTACAGTTGCCATGATTAGCATAGTTTAAGTCTGCGCGACCTTTGAACGCTATTGTCATTAAGATGACCAATATAATCTGCATCGTTGTGTTTTTTTTTTTCTCTCTGGAAGACATGTAGAATATGTTTCTTACAAGATATTATTATCGGGGAACTAGTTAAAATTTATCTGTATGTTTGCGAATGGTTTCACCATTGGTTTTTTCAAGTAACACATAATTTCCCTCTAAAACTGTTCTAACCTTTAGGAGTTCATTATAAAAGCGATCAAATTTATGGGAACGCACTTCTTCCTTTACCCAAACGTACTCTCCTGGTTTAACATTAAGAGGCTTTAATTTTTTATCATATCTGGTTTTGCTTGTACTTTTATCTCTATTTGTTGATTTCCTGCTGCGATTTGCATTTCTTGAAGTCACCTTATAAGATCTTGTAAATATAATGGGTATGTTGGTAATTTTTCATCTTTAGGTATCTTCAAGGGCAACCTTGCTACTCTCCCACATACTAGTTCATAAGGCGTAAAATTTTTAGTTTCATGTACACTCGTGTTATACGTGAAAGCTGCAAATTTTGCTTAGTTGTCCCAGTCATCATATGTTTCAGAGTAAGTTCGTATAAAGTCAGCTAGGGCAGCATAACTTCGCTCTAGTGATCCGTTTGTTTGAGGGTGGTATGCTGATGTACTTAGATGATTGGTTTTGAGGGTTCTTATGAGTTGTTCCAATAAATTAGACATAAATGTAGCATGTTTATCTGATAGAATTGCTCTATGCGCATCATAAACTAATATTAGATTTTGTACGAGTGCATCGGCAAGAGTGCTTGATCTTAGGTCTGGTACAGGGACTAATATGATATATTCAGTCAAATTACACTGTATGGTCAGCAAATGGCAATTACCATTTAGTGTTATTCTTAATTTACCAACGGTATCGATGGAAACCTTATCGAAAGCTTCAATAGGTATATCTGTAAGTACCAAGGGTTCTCTTGTATTTAGTCGTTCAGTTTTTTTCTCTTGACACTTGCTGCATTTACGTACATAATTGAAAATATGATTTCTCATTCCAGGCCAATAAAATCGTTCTCTTATTTTCCCGTAAGTTTGGTTTGTTCCCTTATGTCCTCTTGTCTCCCTTATGTTCTAATTTGTCTGTAAGATCTCTCCTTCTTAAAATTCGGTAGGTTTTAAGATTTCGCCTCAACAATATTTTTTTAAGCGATTTAAAAGCTTTTGTAAGACTTTCTGAAGATACTAAATCGTTTGACGTTTCATTAATAGCGATTGACAGTATATTATGTCCTCCGTAAGGTGTTATTAAAATTTGGCCAACTTTTGGTTTCTTCGATTTCAAATAGCTAAAGTCCAGTGCACCTATCGATCTCAACAGCCTTGAGACATATGTGACTGGTTGACAATCCTTGCTAATAAAATCAACTATATTGTCTCTTTTGTATGGAAGGCAAAATCTGGTGGTAATGACATTGTGTACTAGCTTAGCTCCATTTTCGTTCTTATAATTATCAGTACTACTGCTACTATCACTAAGACTTACATACACTTTTCCGTGCTGTTGTTTGTATCGATTGATGGGTTGAAAAGAGTATAAGTCCGATAGTAACATGAAATCAGGTGCAATAGTTCGATTCATTGATTTATTTTCATTGCAGTTTATTTGTTTGTTGTTTTCATTTAAGTTATCCGGGGTTTCTTCTGTTATTTGTTGCAAGCTCGGTGCTTTAGATCGTCTTTTTTTTGCAGTAGCAAAAGTACTCGTTTGCGTTGGTGTAATAGAACTTAAGGGTGTATTATTATCAATACGTGGGGTAATTGATAATTTTCCACTTGTCCTATATTTTCTTAAAATTTCTTATTCATCAAATAGGGGTTCAAGACCTGTTGAACATCTTGATATATCCGCAATTCTTTCATCTAATACAGAATCATCAAAATTATCAGGATCATAGGTGTCCATTTCGGATAATATGTCTTGAATTTTGGGGTCCGGTTTATCTTCATCAGAAAATCTAGTTACTGATAAAAAATCGGCCTGTTCGGGCTCATCATCGTTGTTAGACTTGTCCAAATATTCTTGAAGGCTTTGGTTAAATCTCTTTGTTAACTCTTTTATTTCTTGATAAGAAACTTCATCAGGATTATTTGTCGTAGTTTTAGGTTGGTCTTAAGAAACGTCATCATTTGAACTTTCGCTAAGTGACATTGGTGTAACGAAAATTTCAGTATTTGTCATGTCTGTGTCTTAATCAGTATGTGTATTTAAGTCTATTTCTGTTTCAGTCAGTTCTTGCCATAGTCCACTTCGTCTAGGGTCATATACTGGTATTTGAGTATCTTCTCTTGACGATTCTTCAGTATTGCTTGAATCATTTTCAGAAAACATACTTGTTCTTGACGATGCACCAAGGTTAATTGTATCTCCAACTGGTAATTGTAGCATTTCCTCATTTTTGGAACTATTATGTTTTATTTCTGTAGTTTCTAAATTCGTATCGCTAGTGTGTAATGCTGAGGCTACTGATTCTGAAAAATTCACTTTTAATGGGCTAGAATCTTTTGATGTGTTTTTAGTGACATTTCTTGATATATTAGGTTGAGATGTAGATGATTTCTTTGGCTGTGGAAATGTTCTTGTTCGGGTTCTTTGAGCAATCACACTATGTTTTAATTTCGGCCGTTATTTGTTTGTTTTTAAACCAAGGGGTCGTCCAGGACCCTTGATCAACTTAAGTACATCTGTTTCTGATTTGGTCATGCTTCTTGGTTTTGTTACTCCTATTATTTCGTTCGAGGTTGTTGGCAATGCTTTAGGTTTGATCGTCGTTAATTTGGATGCTCTTACTATTCCTTTCCTCTGAATTTGTAATTCTGTTTTCTTCTTTTCCTCTATTTTCTTTCGACCCATCATCATAACTCTTAATAATGGTAATACATTGTTTATATTATTTTCTGCATAAAGAAATGGTCCTACTGGGTTTCTAGATAATGCATCAGCGTTGGTATTGAGTCTTTCTGGTTTGTATTTAAAAGTGTATTCATGATCAGTGAATTTAAACATCCAGCGAATCAAACGCTGACCTGGGTCTTTTCTTGTATGCATCCAATTCAACGGCTTACGATCGGCTACGAGAACGAATTTATTTCCTAATAAATACGAACGAAATTGATGCATTGCATATAGTGCGGCTAGACATTCCTTATCAGTTGTGGAACAATTTATTTCAACTTTGTTTAAAGTTCTTGAAAGGTAAGTGACAGGATGGTCAAACCCATCTTTTTCTTGACTCAATACCGCTCCAATTGCATAGTCAGATGCATCTGTTGTTAACTTGAATGATTTACTAAAGTCGGGGAATTGTAAAATAGGCTCTTGGCATAGGTGATCCTTTAGTATTTGAAAACTCTTTTTCTGCACTTCAGTCCATTCAAATTTTTCTCCCTTTCTTAATAAATCTGATAATGGTTTAGCTATTTTAAAAAAATCTTTAATAAAGCGTCTATAGTATCCTACTAGTCCTAAAAATTGTCTAATATTTTTCATAGTTTTTGGTTGGGGAAATTCTCTAACGGCTTGTATCTTTTCAGGGTCCGGTTCAATCCCTCGTTGACTCACTATATGCCCAAGAAATATTACTTCTTTTCGCAAAAATTCAACTTTATCTGGTTGGAGTACCATATTCGCTGATCTTAACCGATCGAAAAGTAACCTAACTTCACGGTCGTGATCTACTAGATCTTTTGCGTACATAATAATTCATCATCTAAATACACTAGCATTTCAATATTCAATAAGCCTCTCAATATAAGATCCATTAGTCGTTGGAACGTGGCAGGTGCGTTTTTCAGGCCTTCGGGCATTCGTCTATATTGGTTATGTCCATGGGGTGTCGTAAATGCTGTTTTAAACTCATTATGTTCATCCATGGGAATTTGTTGGAATCCACTTGCCAAATCGAAAACTGAAAAATATACGGCTCCTCCCAACTGGTTCCTAATATCTGCGATATTAGGCAATGGATATGCATCACCAATGGTCTTTTTATTAAGTTCTCGGAAATGAATTACTACCCTCCATCTTGGGTTTCCATGGCTATCAGGTTTTTTAGGGACAATCCAAAGAGGTGAATTATACGGTGATGACGAAGGTTCGATTATTCCATCGTTAAGTTTTTTTGCTACGTGTTCCTCTAAAACTTTTCTATGTACTAGTGGGTGACGATATTGTTAAGTGTTGATAGGGATGTTATTTTCCGTCGGGATTTCGTGTGCGACGAGGTTAGTACAAGGTAAAGTGTCTCCTGGTAACAAGAAGATTTCTGACAATTCAGAAATCAATTGATATATTTGGTCTCGTTCTTCCAAGTTTAAATGACCGGTGCGCACAAGTCCTTTTAGGTTATTTATTCTATCTCGTTTATTTTTAACAATTGGTCTCTCATGTTCGCTGCTAGTATCGGGATCAAATTCAGGTGCAATGTATTCGAAAGGAAGGATTTCTCTTGGGTCTATTTCAATCGTAATATCATCCTTATTAGTATTGATCGCAATAATATTACATTGACCGTTCTCATTTTTTACTATTCCTTCTCCTAAATTTATGTTATCACACCATACATCTATTCGTGGTAAGTATCCTTCAGTTAAATTAGTAATAATTAAATTAATTCTTACTATTTGACGTGTTCGAGCCTTAATCGTATATTTAGTTGCTCTACTGGTATTTTTTTGTTTCTCATTAGGGCAATGTTCTACACTAGGAGTATTTTTATGCTGTTCAATGGCATGGGGTTGGAGTATATCTTGGTCGACTAATTCATTATTTTCACTGTATATCTCACTTTCAACAGTTTTATTTTCAAAGGCCTTCATAAGATTTTCACCTCTTTCTGATAAGATCAGTTTTTTAAACTTATCTCGAAAATGAAAATCAGCTTTTATGTCTCCAAATTTTTTGTATTTAGGTATATTTGATCTTTCGGGTGGGCCTACGACGTATTCGTCATAAAATTTCTGTTGGTTAAGTTTATCCTTAAGGCATTCTGTCTCTTTGTTAGTATCAAGGGTTGTAGCTAAAATTTGATTTTCCTGTGCTTGTTTTTTGAGTTTTATGGTTTTTTGTTTTTTTTCATCTCTTTCCAATTGCTCTATTTCCTCAAGAGTTTTTAAAAAAGGAATGGAGTTCATTACGTCATCATCTAGTACTATAGCATCATGATAATATGATAATGTGGCTCGTCGTACCTTACAAAACTTTCGACCCAATAAACCGCCATCTTTAATCGGAAAATCGTTAGGGATCACATAAAAAATTTTAGGTTTTCCTTGTATGGTCATATACGTTGTTCCTTTAGTTAAAACTGGGTGAGGTGTGATTCCAGTAAGGTTAATAATTTCACTAGTCTCTACTTGTGAATATGGGTGCAGTTGATCTAATTGAATCAGATTTGTGGTGGCGCCATTATCAAGCATGAGTGTTATAAAGTGATTTTTCCCTTCTGGGACTGATAACCTTATGCTTGTAGGCTCGTCGTCTTTGCCGAGTCCCTGGCACGTGCCAATGTGGACGGTTTCAATTCTGTTGCTATTTTCATTACCTGAGCTGAAACATTAGGTGTAGGGGTTAAATTCTGTCCTTGGGGGCTCACCTCCGAACGACGATTGGGGTGAGCCTCCTGAGAGTTTAAGTTATGCGGCAAACGGTCATCTCCTGGTTGGTATTGATTTTGAAAGTTCTGATTCTGATATTTAGAATTAAAACTTAGTTAATTATAACTATTATAATTATTATTTCGGGGGTACCTATTATAATTCTGACCTCTGCCTCGGTATCCTTGATTATTACCAGGATTTAAATAAGCATTCCTTTAAGTGTAATAATCATTAGGATTTCCGTTATTATCGTCCGAAATTATTCTAATGATGATTAAAGTTTCTTGATTGATTTTGAAAATTCTAATTTCTTCCCTGATTCTGATAATTTTTACAGTAATTCTGTTCATTATTTTGTTGTTGATATTGTCTATTATAATTTTTATAATTATCATACTGCCTATCAGCGTTATTATTCTCTTTGTCGATCTGTTGTTCATTAACTTGTGCCACTTGATTTGATGAGAATGGCTGATCGGGATACCTATTCTGCTGTTGATATGAGTTGTTTAAATTATTTCTAAAGTCACTACGAGGTAGTCCTTGATATCGCGTATCCGAAATTATATCCGCTCTCATTCGGCTTTTTAATCTCAACGCGTAATCGAAGGCGTCGGCTAGAGAAGCAGGTTCTTTCGCATCTACCTGCTGGCTTATCATAGGTGCTAGACCTTTTATGAACATGTCTAACGCCATATCTTTTATAGGGGTCATCATATGCGCGTTGTATGTATTGCCTTTATCTTTCATCAAGGCTTTTTCAGCACCGCTTAGCAGTAGGTTTACATAATCATAATATTCACCAACCGATTAGCCTTGTCGTTGGCACCCTTTATGTAGCTGAGTTTGATAGTAAGCAACGGTTTTTTCTGTTGCATATTTTTTTTTTAAATGGGTTATAAATGCTTTGAGGTTTTCAAAATCTTGGCCACTTACGCTTATGCGTGCTGCACCTCGTAGATTCTGCAATACTGCTCTTTTATATAAATCTTTTTGATCATTTCTGACCCAGCTTTCTCCATTTCTAACATATTGTATGTAATCCTTCAGCGGAATATTTTTCCCATCGAATATAGGGATGGATTTAATTGCATGCTGAAATGAGAAGTTGGCATTGAGAGACTCCATCAGCGCTTCGGCTACTGTGATATTAGCATCATCGTTTCCATTGACCGTTTATTTAGTTGTATAATACCTTACGTGCGTTTTTTTTTTTCTTTTTTTTTCTATTCTTTATATGTGTAATACTAACAAAAAAAAATTATTAAAAACAACGTCCAATGGTGGTACTGTCAAATTTTGAATTTATTAAAAAACAAAACGACGTTTCGGCCGTTTGGACAACGTCCCGGCCCTCATCAGGTACAAAAATCTATGAGTAATAAAATTCTTTGCAATACAAATTTAAGTAAAATATAATAAACGCAAATTAAGTTACATGTATAACATACCTCTGACTCTTACGAAAGGGATGTAAAATCGTAATGTAGTCAGAGTTTCAAGCTAAGTTGCTTTTATACCCTGCACATACACAAATGACATAGTACACGCACGTAATACAATCGAATAAGAATCGCAAGCAGTTCCTTGAGACGCACATAAACAGTTCATGTTTTCTTAATACTTTGAATGAAAGGGGTCCTCGAATCATGTATATAAAGTTAGTCACCTTTCTTAATTGACATAACGAGAGACCTATAACAATCTTTCAATTTTTCTGTATCTTGTTTTCTGTTAATATTATTATTGAAGTAATGTATATTTAGCATTTCGGAAAAAAGGCGCTTTTTGTAATTTTGTTCTATGTCTAAAATTTTAATATTATCAAAATTAAAATTATGTGTGAATTCAATGCTATGTTGTGATAGTACCGATGTATTCTTTTTTTTCTCGATGTCTCTTTCGTGTTCTGTCATTCTTAACTTTACAGCTCTCGATGTTTGACCAACATAACAGCAGTTGCAATTCGCACATGGTATGTGGTAAACAACATTTTTTTATCGAGTGGCTCAGTTACATCTTTTCCAAGTGAAAAGATCGATTTTAATTTATTGTTTAAACTGTATATAAGACCAATGTGAAGCTTCTTACAATAATATTTAATATGACTATGCAAGTGGGGAATATACGGTAATGATAAGATTAATTTATAATTATTTTTATTTCTGTTGTTATTGTCAATCATATTCATGTTTTTCAAGGTATTTAATCTTTTATTCACAAATTTGTCAATAAATCTTTGAGGATAGTTGTTAGCTAATAAAAATTTATTAATCAATTTTAAATTATAATTATGAAATTGTGTGTCTGCTAATTTAATAGAAAAGTCTACAAGTGTGTAAATGATACCTATTTTATGTTGTATTGGATGGTAGGAAAGAAAATTCAAGTATCGGCCTGAGTGTGTGGGTTTTTGGTACCAATTAGTTAGTACTGTGTTATTTTTTTAAATAATAATCTCCAAATCTAAGAAACTGATGCTGTTGTTATTGTTACATGTCTCAACAGTGAATTGTAATTCAGGACAATAGCTATTAAAAATGTTTTTGGTATAGTAGATATATTTAGTAGGCACGCATATGAGGATATCATCCACATACCGTACGTACAATGGAACATCAAAACATAACTTATCTAAACATGAAATTTCAAGTAAACGCATTACGAGATCACACATTACTGGACTACAGGGACTGCCCATTGGAGAGCCGAAAACTGATTAAGAATAAGATTTTGATTAAGAATATTCCGCTGGCAAAATCACACATAAAAAATAGCTATGAATTAAAAAATAAATTAAAAGAAGTTATCATTCCACCTGGTTACACTCTTATTAGTCTAGATGTAGTTAGTCTATTTACTAATACTAGTGAAACCTTAATCACAAATGCAATAAAACATTTTTGGAAATTCTTGAATAATAAGATCAATGTTTCTTTAAATGAATTTTGCGCAGGAGTGTCATTGGTTTTGAATTCAACTTTTTTTCAATTTAACAAAAAATTTTACAAACAAGTTTTCGGCTCTCCAATGGGCAGTCCCTGTAGTCCAGTAATGTGTGATCTCGTAATGCGTTTACTTGAAATTTCATGTTTAGATAAGTTATGTTTTGATGTTCCATTGTACGTACGGTATGTGGATGATATCCTCATATGCGTGCCTACTAAATATATCTACTATACCAAAAACATTTCTAATAGCTATTGTCCTGAATTACAATTCACTGTTGAGACATGTAACAATAACAACAGCATCAGTTTCTTAGATTTGGAGATTATTATTTAAAAAAATAACACAGTACTAACTAATTGGTACCAAAAACCCACACACTCAGGCCGATACTTGAATTTTCTTTCCTACCATCCAATACAACATAAAATAGGTATCATTTACACACTTGTAGACTTTTCTATTAAATTAGCAGACACACAATTTCATAATTATAATTTAAAATTGATTAATAAATTTTTATTAGCTAACAACTATCCTCAAAGATTTATTGACAAATTTGTGAATAAAAGATTAAATACCTTGAAAAACATGAATATGATTGACAATAACAACAGAAATAAAAATAATTATAAATTAATCTTATCATTACCGTATATTCCCCACTTGCATAGTCATATTAAATATTATTGTAAGAAGCTTCACATTGGTCTTATATACAGTTTAAACAATAAATTAAAATCGATCTTTTCACTTGGAAAAGATGTAACTGAGCCACTCGATAAAAAAATGTTGTTTACCACATACCATGTGCGAATTGCAACTGCTGTTATGTTGGTCAAACATCGAGAGCTGTAAAGTTAAGAATGACAGAACACGAAAGAGACATCGAGAAAAAAAAGAATACATCGGTACTATCACAACATAGCATTGAATTCACACATAATTTTAATTTTGATAATATTAAAATTTTAGACATAGAACAAAATTACAAAAAGCGCCTTTTTTCCGAAATGCTAAATATACATTACTTCAATAATAATATTAACAGAAAACAAGATACAGAAAAATTGAAAGATTGTTATAGGTCTCTCGTTATGTCAATTAAGAAAGGTGACTAACTTTATATACATGATTCGAGGACCCCTTTCATTCAAAGTATTAAGAAAACATGAACTGTTTATGTGCGTCTCAAGGAACTGCTTGCGATTCTTATTCGATTGTATTACGTGCGTGTACTATGTCATTTGTGTATGTGCAGGGTATAAAAGCAACTTAGCTTGAAACTCTGACTACATTACGATTTTACATCCCTTTCGTAAGAGTCAGAGGTATGTTATACATGTAACTTAATTTGCGTTTATTATATTTTACTTAAATTTGTATTGCAAAGAATTTTATTACTCATAGATTTTTGTACCTGATGAGGGCCGGGACGTTGTCCAAACGGCCGAAACGTCGTTTTGTTTTTTAATAAATTCAAAATTTGACAGTACCACCATTGGACGTTGTTTTTAATTATTTACCAACTGTCATTGGACGTTCTATTTGAAAAAAAAATTATACTACTATTTTGTTTTGTTTATTTGTTTTGGAAAAATTTTATATTAAATCCTTGACATTTATCGCTGAAGACATAAGTAATAAAGAAATATTTGTGTATATATATATATATGTCTGTGTATTTATTCGTGTGTGGATGTGTATGTTTTTAATGTGAGCGTTTGCTTAACGCATGCAAGTGCAATAAGTTTGCTTTAATTTTTATGGGTGTACGATAAGTGTACTATGTGTATGCCCAAAAACTAAAGTGAGAGAGTGTAATCGAGCGCGCTTATATGATATCATCTGCTTTAAGCAAGGGAGTATACGGCGCAGGGATTTCTAATGTGGCATGTGTAGCTATATATACAAATTGCTACGCGAGCATCAGCTAGTGCGCGGTGTACTATTGAAGGGCTCTTTCTGTACGAGAGTATCCGACTAAACTTAACATTTTTTTCTCTTTAAGCAAGAACGTTTTTCTCTCTTATAAGCTCCTGCATAAACAATTTCCTACCGCTTCTCTTACCTTTTTTATTACTCGCAAAATTATTTGTTGGCGGTTTCATGAAATATTATTTTATAAACAATTGTGAGTATATTAGTAAAATCATTAATTATATTAAATCTTTACTTCGTTTTTTTTAAAATTCTTCTTCTACTAACTCTATTACGTGCAAATATGTCTGTGTATGTTGTTGTTATTTTGATAGACCACTTTATGTAGCAAATGTAGGGTAAAAAGTGTCCACTATTTCAGCAGGACTAATGGGGATGAACCGCTCTGGTTAGCAGATTCAGGGTGGGAAGAGAAAGACTGCTTTGGTTAGCAGATCTTGGGTATAGAATGTCCGCTGTTTAAGCAGGACAAGAGGGATGAACCGCTCTGGTTAGCAGGTTCAGTATAGGAATAGTGTATTTGTTCTGTCTTGTAAGCGTGTAGCTTAAGAGGTCACTATTTCCTTATTTTTCTATTATCATTTAAAACACAATGTTATCTTATTATTATTTATTTTTTTGTTATTTTTACGACAGTTAACTTTTACTTATTTTTCCGTTTATTTATTAGTGTAGTAATATATTTATTACTTTCTTTATTTAGTTCTGTTTTTTTTTTTTTTTTTTTTTTAGTTATAACGAAATACTGCATATACCGCATATACCATGCCATCTGCAAAAGCACAGCATATACTTGTCTGCGCACAGTGTACTATATGGGGTATTAAGCGTCATTCATTAACATGCTTCATTGAATGGTGTTTGGTATTTCTTAAGAGAAAGATAGTAATAAGAGAATATATAATAAATAAACAAATAGCTAGAGACCATTAAACACGCTATGCTACCAATTTTGTTAAATAACGATCAATGTCATTTGAGTTTGTTTTCAGCTTCAAACCAAAAACTGTGGACTACAGTCTCACGCTCCTTCACAGGCTGTGGGACAGCAGATAGTCTAACTATTTGTTTGTTTAAAAAAAAAAGAAAGAAGAAGAGAGTTAAATATAATATAAAGGTTAACTTACCTTTCTTTCCACTAGAAACTAATACTGGCAACTCTGCTTTAATTATTGATTCGGATGACGAATTCAGATGACTTGTACTTCTTCTTTTCAATGGATTTATAATTATTTATTTTATTATAACTTAAATTCTTGTTCTTATGACTCTTGTATTACTTTATTTTATGTTGCTTGCATATATATATAAAAAGAAACAGAGAAAAAACGGAACGTCTGGTCAATCTTTTAACATTAGTTTTTAACGTCTGCACTTGATGAGCGGCAGCGGGCTACTAACTAAAACGCCGCGCAAAGAAATGCACCTGTAATGAAGTTTTAGTTAAAACTTCTTCGTCTTACTTGCTATGGGGCCGGTACTTGCTGACTTCATGTGTTTAGGCTTTATGGCTCGCTTCGGTTGACACTTGACACTTCCAAGAGCCACGAAGTACACAGTCAGCTTTGTTAGGCGACGACTCTCGTTGAGTATGACTCTGTAAAGAGTCTTAAAATTGTATCATTGAAAATGAAATATATCAGGATAAAATAGAATAAAAATAAAAATTTATTTATTTACGCAAGTCGTCACGTAACAGTGTGACTCTGCTGATTTATGATTACTCAAAAAATAAAATAAAATGCCTTGAAAAAATAGCACAACTTTTTTTCAAATTTATTAAGCTGTATGTTTATTTGTACTTCAAATGTAAATACAAAATAACTTGAAATGCTGATTCTTATGTTTTAATCTTAGAATTGTTTATAAACGCAGCCAGTGTACAGTGGGTGCTTAGGTACCCAAGTAAGAAGTTATACTTGTATAAAATTATATAGCAAATAATATAATTAAAAATATAAGTATACCTCGTATGAAACGATATAACGTACAAAAGTGGTGCAGTTATCGTTGGAATAGGTTGCAAGGGGGCACTTCTATCACCTAGAATTTATAATATACGCTTTACATTTACATTTATTTTGTTGTAATAAAAAATCCGTCCAATAGACAATTCAAGGGTACACTTTTTTTATACATAAAAAATTCCTATGTGAAACACGAAAATTCAAATTTGAACGCCACCTGCGGGGAATGCGCGTCTAGTACGTTAAAAAAACGCTAGAGCGCGTTCACCCAAAGAAGGGAAAACCTGCTACTCAAAAGGAAATAACGTTAGCATAAAAGGCACCAGTGCGCAATAAAAAGCAAGTCCTCTTCCAGCGAGCCTGGGACGCGGTAAATCCGTTGCTCACCCAGACCTGGAACTTTCCCGTGCACCGGTACATTACCGCGACGAGCACAAAGGCCGATAGCTGAAAAGTAAGTTGTACACCACCAACAGGTAACATTTCTACTAACCGGTTTCTACTTGGACTTTCGGTGCTCGACCGCTTTAAGCGTGGAGACGACGCATCCCCAAGTAGTCAAGGCACTAGGGTTAGCGACCACGTTCTTAGGCGAAGTTCCTGGATCGACGACTTGAGCAGTGCAAGACACCCAAGGATCCTGAAAACGACCTAACCTTACGTGACTTGGTAGGATAGGTAGTTACCTAACATTAACCTTCCGTGGTTGTAATAAAAATTCGTATTAGTCTAACCTAACGTGTTTAAGCAGAGATATTAAGGAGGGAAAATTCAAATTGTCATTTATATAAAATTTTTTATTGAAAAGGTGGATAAATTTTAAGTAAATTCTTAACTATCGAGTATGTTATATATTTCCTTTTTTTTATTATTAACGTAAATAATTGCGATTATTAAAATCACTTAGAATCATATGATTGAATAAATTTAAGATAATTAAAAGTAAATCGATTATACTTATTTAAGCAAACCTTCCCCTCCACGTAAGATTGCGAGTTCCTTTTATAGTTTAAGATAAAAACTAGAAAATTAGCTGTTAAGATTTGAAATCGTTTATATAAACTGAGAATATTATCTGTACCCCAAAAAGGGGCAGGAATAAATTAAAAAGATATTAGATTAGAAAAATATTGAATAAGTTAAAACAGATATTAAATTATTAAATTAATTAAATTAAGGGAATATTCAGGAGAATTTAATAAAGTTATAATCAATTAACAGTTGCTGTATATGGTGCAGGAATTAATTGATTATTCAACAGATAAATTTTAAAACTTATCTTATCTTAAAACACTAACATTGTTTGTGTGTTGGTTCCTAATCTTGGAGTTTCCTCGGTAAAGATAATATTCTTAGCCGATTGTTACCACCACCAATTAACCGGGGTTATACTCAAAGAAAGAGAAGTTGTAAGGTATACCTACGTTAGTTGGGTGTGGTTTCAATAAATATTTTAATATCTAATAATAGAACAATGAAAAGCAATATATAATGGCACAACACAATATAAACAATATGGCAGCTAGTCAGTACAAAACTGTGCTCTTTTATCGAATTCTCCGATGGTTTCCAAACAACTTCCTAAGAAAATAAAAAATACCCTTACGAAACAGTAGATTGTTCAGCTGTACCTTTCTTTACATGTTTAATTTAAAAAATTTGCAATTGAACATGTAACCTTATGGAAAAATTACTTTAAATTGGACTAATATGATCTATATAAAGCTCCCATTTTTCGATTACATGAAAGATTACTACTAGATAAACCTGCTTCATTTTTAAACAGATGTATAATTTTTTTTTTTTTTTTTTTTTTTTTTTTTTTTTTTTTCCATAACACAAAAAAAAAGGGGTCAAGTGTGCATAAAAGCGTGTATGTAAGTTCAACTTTATGAGGAAAATAATTTCCAGCTCTGCAGCATATATTTGCGATCCTTCCACTTCTCTGAATTTTGTTCTCAATTACAAAGAAAAAATTGTGAAAAAAGGAAACGCAATAACAATTAATTATTGTATTTATACAGTATAAACATTTTTTTTTCTATTTATGAACATTGTGAAAAAATTTGAAAAAATGGTATAAACAATAATTTAATCATTTAAAAAGGAACAAATTTAAAATAAATAGAAAAATGTTCCAAATATTTAAAAAAAATGTGCCGAAAAAATATATTTTTCTCAACACCTTATTTATTTAATAGAAAATAGTAAGAAATCAATAAATACACAATAACTAAAAACTTACATTGAAAATAAGCTACGAACTGTAAGATAAAATAAAGTAATCGGATTTTTATTGTCGGGCCCGCTCATAGCAGAATTTTTTTTTTTTAGAAATTGGTTAAAAGAAAAAGAAATAAATTCAAAATGTGTGCTGTAGTGAGGGTAGTGCTATGACGTTGTGTGGTGTACAGGGAACCAGAAGTTCGTCATGAGGAGTGGGGTAAGGAGGGAACAATCAATAAAAATTCACATCCTTTACACTTTTTTTCAAGGTTACCAATCTAAAATCGTTAATTCATTCCGTAGGCTAGAACACGCTTATAAAAGTATCACTTCAAAAATCGAGTGGTTAAGTTATTTTAGCTCTTCAAAAGGTTTGAAATACGTTTTTTTTTAAACGTTTAATTTTTTTCGTACAAGTCGTTAAATAAAAAAAGTTCTTATATTAAGTTGATTATCTTACAATTCGCCTAAAATTAAATGCTTTCTTGTCTTGTCAAAGACAGTACAATATTTCTGAAGTCTAAATTTGAAAAATAACGTTAATTTTCATACTCTTTACATAAAAGAAAAAAGTGTATTAAGTACAAAGACAGCACATAATATTATAAGTAAGAATAACAATCTACCAGAATTGCATAGAATAGTGTGTGTTGTTGCTGTGATGAATAATTTTCTTTGTTGTATCTTTAAGGGCGTCTTTCAAAAGAAAAAAGGTTCCTTTTGTAAGCTTTCAAACTTACAAAGCTTTCAACACCAATTATGATTTACTTAACGATAGCTTTCTGTGCATTTTAATCGTACTACAATATTTTCGTTCTTTCCGTTTTTATTTTAAGTTACTTCGAAATTGTTGTTTTAAAAAAATTTTGGTTGTGCGATCAATTTCTGACATATTTTAAGTATGTTAAGTTTTGTTATTCTTAACATTATTGCAATTTTTGGGCCTACAATAGATTTTTTAGGTTCAGAAAAAGCATTAAGATGTTCTATATAATTTTTCTCTATTGAGTCTTAACTACCCTTTATTTAAGAAAACAAGGTATTACCCTTGCTACGTAAGTTAATGAAATATTAGGTTCTGATTTTAATGGAGTCATAATTTTTGACATCTTTAGTAGATTAAACGGAATTAAGAGAAAAGTACATCTAATTTTCACGTATTTTGTAAGGTTATAGGGGGCCCATGTCAAGGGTTAAGGAGGGGGGGACGTTTGAAGATTTTTTCCCACAAATATCTATATAAATAAAAAGTGGAGCTTCACACTCTTGCTTATTTTGCGTGACAACCAAAGTGTGGTTGGCACAACCACCACAAATTTCTGCCATTCCATGCTTTTTCGAGTAAAAAAAAATATGTTTGTGCAAAATAAAAAAGTTCTGAATTAAAACACGTGAATTAAAAAAGAACTGTTTGCATGGATCTGACACTTTTATAACGATCTGGATGAAATTTATACTCAACAGGGATGGAAAAACAGTTTTCCAATTAACCTACACTTCTAAGCTTCATGCTTTTGTTTTTAATTTGGGACTAACAAAAGACAAGACTATTTAAATTTCCTTATTATTTGCTAGAACAGCGAATGATAACAAAATTTCCTTATGAATATGTATACATCTAACAGCGCAATAAATATTTATCAAATTACTTAACTGACTCTCAAAGCTGACTCATTACAATAAGCCACTTGAATAGGGCGATACGGTCACGGCTTACATTATCACATATTTAAGTGTTATTTAAATTCATGTATGTACATGGAATGTGCTGCAAAAAGATTTATTAAAAATTTTTCACATTCTTTATTACTAATATTCTAAAGATAAATATCTCTTACTCAACGCTGCTTTTTCCTTCTGAATTTTAAATAAAACAAAGAGATGGCTGAGTGTGGTAGAGCATCTTTATGAAATGAATTAATGACGTTTTGCCAATCATTGGTGGTTTCTTTGGACATGCAACGAAAATATAAAATAGGAGAATAGTGAACATGTCTATCATTAATCTTCAATTTAGGAACAAAACCACTATTTATAAACGTTACAACACCACGAGAACAAAAAAGGAGCGTTGCATCAATAAAAACTGTGCAGGTCCTATAATATAAGTTTGTTTCGTCAGTACAACAGGGCATTTAGAGACGTGTAGCTTTTTGACTATAAAGGTATAACAATGAATTGGGCTGTGTTTGAAACGTATAATAAGTAAAGAGCATGTACAAAACTAGACATATGAGAACGTGTAAAAAAAAAAAAAAGTATAAAAGAATGTGAAACTTAATATAAGTTACCTATATAAACAGCGCATATGGTTTTTATAACGAATATACGTAGGATTTAAATTGTACAAGTCAGTTTTTCTATTTGTGATATTACCAAACTAAAAAAATTTTAACAGTTTAAGGAATGCCCTGCAAAATTTACTACTATCTCTATCCAAAACTATGACTTTATTCAAATTCTAAGTAGAAAAACAATGCATGGAATGTCTAGCTGAAAAAAAATTAATTATACTTCTTAATATATTTCTTCTATGTTGATGAATTATTTTTCCCAGTAGCTGTGACATTAAGCTTACATATGCCATACCATATATACCATATATACCATATTTTGCGGAAAAGTGGAGAGCTAGAGAAAAAAAAATATTTAAAGGTAAACATTTAAGTATGTATAACGACAGCAAAGGGCAGTATGGTGTCTTGATAAAATAATGAGTCAAACTAACGGACCAAAAGAATTAATTTTTCCTTATTCTCTGCATGTACCTTATTGTATGCAGTCACTGTATATTCATTCTTATATTTAAATATTCTAAATCTTAAATTTTTTAAAAATTCAATCAGTACCACTGCTTGATAAGGCATTTTGTAAGCTTGCTGAAAAAAGAAAGATGTTCTTATGAGGTCAATATTTTTAAAGAATATATATGTGTACAGTACAATAATATATTACAGATACAACAAATTACATTTTAATGAGAAAACTTTTGTTCCCTTTAATAAAATAAATAAATAAATAAAATTTTGACTAAAAAAATGCGATTTCTTTATGTATTATAAGATAAATTATTTCCAAATGCACATATTTATTTAAATATGATTATCACAATATTTTACCATTTATGACATCCTATTTTTTCAATGAAGAGCGCTTTGTTCAACTCACTCACGATCGCCAGTTAGCGGCTAAAAAAATAAAACAAATGCATTAATCGATAGATTTTTATCTGCTCTTTCCGTTAGTGCTATTATTTTCAGCCGCAAATCTTTTCTTCAAGGTTAAAATTAAGTTACAACTGGAGGTTAGTTTTTCTCAGAGTACATTTTTTTTTTTTTCTTACATTAATCGAAAGAGCAACTCTTTAAGTATACGTAAATAAATTTTCAGAGTGGGAGTGCAACGGGTTCGTGAGGTAGCAATAAAAAAACACGGAGGTACACGGCTTGGCGCGGCATCACGCGCTGCGGCTACCGGTGGCCGGGTGACGCTCTTTTTCATATCTACTTCACGATTGAAGACAAGTAACTAAAAAAGTTTTTTTATAGTACCAATCGATAGATTTTGATCTCATCTTTTTAGTGGTGCTATTAAATTTAGTCGAAAATTCTTCTTTCATGGCGTAAATCAGGTTATAAAAATATATTGCTCTCTCTCGTAGTAGGTATTTATTTACCTTTTTCCCTTTTAACTTTTATCAATCGAAAAGGCACTTTCTGACAAGATTGTTGTTAACAATCAGAGTAGGAGAGCGGTAAATGCATTTTTGAAAGGCAATTGAACGAAAACAAAGACGCGTGGTGCATCCCTGTCGTTCGTGGCCACCGTTATCGGCAGTGGATTTTTTTCGTTAAAAGTGACAAGCATTAAAATATTATAAGTATTTAATAATAATATTAATAAAAAGATAAACAAAACAATATAACTAAACACGAAATTTCAATTTAAAATATGTTTATTTTTTATTTCTTTTAGTTTTTTCCAAACTTTTTTTCACACAGAACAGATTTTTGTAAACTCTTTGATTTTTTATTAGAATTCTGTTCAACAGTTCTCTTTAAATTTTCCTTTAATTTAGATGTATCACTTGACATTCTCGGCTTATCAGCAGATTTTTTTATTGGCGGAAATAAATGCGAAGATTTTGATGCTCAAAATTCTTTCAATCAAGCCGTTTTATTTTTGCCACAGGTATTACACAATAAAAAAATTGCGTTCCTGGAATCATATTAGCTGATTGAAACCTTTTTTTCACTTTTTCTTGAGCTTCTACGTACTCTTTCTTCGATGAAAGAAAACGGTCGATGTTTTTAAAGTATTCTTTAGCCCAATTAAAAAGTTCTTGAGACGTCAAAATACGAACATTCCAAACCATCCACAAACTAGCTCGCCTTGTATTACTTTTGATCGAAGTACCAAGACCATCGCAGGCGTTCTTACCGTGAGCTATAGCGTGAAAATGCCATTCAGCGTCAATCGAAAAATCATTAAAATGAAGTGTCAAATTTTAAAAGTCGTATTTGTTCTTCAAATGCTGAGCGGCGCCATCGGTATTGTAGGTAATTTTTTTTACAGAAGGAAAGGTTTTTTTGAGGTAATCGATTATAATTTGTTGGATGCAATGAACGGCCATTGTGTCGTGATTCAGAATATCAGAGAAAATAACAATACTTTTATGTGCGGTTTCTGACTCTGAGTTTTATAATATATCACTACTTTTGCTAAACTGCATTGATTGTTGCTGTAGTGAAACGATTGGACTGCATCCTAAGTAATAAAAGCGTAGTTTTCGGAAAAGTCCATGGATAATAAAAATTCACCGGGTGATAAGGAATCTTTTATATGCTGAAAAAAATTTGGTTGCTCTTTCGCTATAAAAGATTAGTTTTTAGCCTAATTAAATGAGATGAAAACTTTTTAAAAAACATTGAAATAGGATCTTCGCGTGTTGGTAACGTTGATTTGTCGGTTGTATGCCACGTTTGGTATTTTATTTTCGTAATAGAAGCACCTTTCAGTAAACTTAAAACTTCCGACTGTTAAAATCTGAAATGTTGAAACCAAGCATAAGTTTGAAATTTTGATGATAGACACAAACGCAAACAGTAAGTGTGCCACTTGCACCAGCAAGCAAGCAATGTTTTGGCCGAAATTCTGCAAACTAAGAGAAACCAATTTTTGTTTCAAGATTATCATTTTTGCGTTTAAGATGAAGTTCTCTCAAATTTTAAAGAACGAGTCTTTTTTGCACGAACTCCTTACTACCATTCTTTTGTGTAATACACTTATTATTTCTCATTTCAGGTATTATTCTGCTATTCTCATCGTTTTCATAATACAATTTTAATTTTTTAGAGTATCATCTGAGAGTGTATTATACGGTTTTCTTTTATTTATTAAATCATCTAGTAGTTTAGATTTACTAGCTGACCATACAGACGAGTTTGAAAATTTCCCAATTTGTCGGGGACTCCACCTGGAAGGTAATAACTTCTGGAGCAAGAGTTTTTTGCTCTTTGGAACGTTTTCGTCCCATTATTTTGCTTTTCAATTATTTACTATTTAAAAATAATCTTGTCACGGAAGTTCATCTTTAAGTAGTTGTTTCCTCCATTTATCACAAACATATGCGTTGTCTGGTATCGTGGGAAAAAATTTTTGATGTTCCCAGGTACAGCCCGATGGTTTAAGAATGCTTTATATTACCATTGTAAGGATCAAAACAATATGCGACAATATGCACTAGATTTGTCACGAGTCTTATGATATTCCATTATATATGACTTCCAAAAATGCATTTACCGCTCTCTTACTCTGATTGTTAACAACAATATTGTCAGAAGGTGCCTTTTAGATTAATAAAAGTTAAAAGGAAAAAGGTAAATAAATACCTATTACGAGAGTGAGCAATCTAATTTTATAACATCATTTACGTCATGAAAGCGATATTTTCGACTAAGCTTAATAGCACTACTAAAAAGATGAGATTAAAATCTATTAATTCGTATTTAAAAAAAATTTTTTTAGTTACTTGTCTTCGATCGTGCAGTAGATATGAAAAAGAGCGTCGCACGACCACCATAGCCGCGGCGCGCGAGGCCGCGCCGAGCCGTGCACCTCCGTGTTTATTGATTGATATCTCGCGAACCCGTTGCCCTTCCACTTTGAAAATTTATTTACGTATACTTGAAGAGTTTCTCTTTTGATTAACGTAAGAAAAAAAAAAAAATATGTACTCTGACTCAAATATGTACAACTTGTAACTCAATTTCAACTTGAAGGAAAGGTTTGCGGCTGAAAATAATAGCACTAACGGAAAGAGCAGATAAAAATCTATCGATTAATGCTTTTGTATTATTATTTTAGCCGCTAACTGGCGATCGTGAGCGAGTTGAACATAGCGTGCTTCATTGAAAAAATGCACCTCACGCGTCGACTGTCTTGTTTCGCTTGGATGCGCACCTATATGTTACAAGCAAGTAATGTCCACTACTATAAATAAATGAATGTTAAAATTTGTTTTTAAAATTTTTACATAGATTCGATATAATAAATCTAATTTAAAATTGCGACAAAAGCGTTACATCACATCGTAGTTTAGTAATAAAATTTAATAGATTTAAAAGTAAAATAATACGTATCTAAGTGTGTGTGTGTGTGTGTGTGCGCGCGCGCGCGTGTGTTGGAGTTTTATACCTTAGTAGAGTATCCGTAGGGTTCCACAGAAATAATGTAAAGAGCAGTGGGCAGTGGCAGGGACAAGAAAAATTGTGTGGGAGGCGGGAAACGGCTTGAAGGGATAAAAATCTATAAAAATAATTATGTCACTAATTCTTGAATAGTTATACTCTCATAACTAATTTTTATAAATAGTAAGACTTTACGAAAATTTCCTGCTAAAATTATTAATTAATTTCTAAAACACATTTTAGTACAACAAGTATCTCTCAAATTTCTGTCAATTGTTTGTAAGGCTTTTTTGAAATCACTGAATTTCCATCCTTAATAAATAAATGATCTTCTGCTAATTTTTTTCCATCGTTTTTAAATTTTCCAAATACGCTTACTATATTGTTTCAGTGTAACGTAACCCTAAAGTTCTATGACTCAGTTCACGTTTTAGAAGCAGTACTGCTAATGTGACAGTCCAAACAGTTGATTAATTTTTTTTTTACCAGAAGAAGTGAAATAATAACTCAATGTTGATAGTAAATAAGTTTTTTTTATCTTTAGAACCCTCAACAAAAAAAAATTTCATAATTTTTTTCGCCAAGTATATGAAACATTTTGTTCCCATATTATGTAAATGTGTAGACAACGAGTCAAACATCTCTTTACTAAAAGGTAATATACTATTCCTACAATTTTGTGCATTTTTTATTAGTTTCGGTGAAAGTATATAAAACGTTAACATGATTTATCTTTTAGTGTTAAAATTCGATAAATATGTAAAAGAGAGCGTTAATCTCTATTGTCAACGAAATTTTCTGTTGTATTTTTTGTGTTTATTTTATATTTTATCACCTTAAATATTTGTAGGAATTGAGAACCAAACTAAAAATTGTCTTAATTAATAAGGAAACCTCACTTAGTAGAAAATTACTATGTAAGCTGGCTAAAAACTTATTAACGTACATGCGTCAATGGGCTTATAACATGTTAACGAGTTTCTAGCCAGTTTATGGAATAACGTTTCTTAATGTACCTTATTAAACTGAACTTAAAGGGAACTACGACTTCCCTTTCTTTGAGTGTAACCCCTGTGAGTTGGCCGTAATAAAAAATCGGCTAAAAATTTTATTTGTACCAAGGGAGCTCTAAAATTAGGAACCAACACACATTCGATTTTTAAGATTGTATGTTGGGGGGCGGGTTCGTTACCCAGTGTAAAAGAGGAAGATCGCTCAGGTTGCTAATTTTTTTTAATGCAATTATCTAAAAGTCGTTTTAATCAAAATTCAAGTAATCATGTCGAATGATCCATCAATCTCTGCAGTATCTACAGTGATTATGTTTGATTATTGCTTTATTGATTTTTTCTACTGTAAAAAGTAAAGTAAACTCATTTCTTTTATTCGTTCCAGGAAATCTCTACTATTCGAAATAAATTTATATATATATCTCTTTTGGCAAAGATACAATTCTTAGCTTTTTATAAAAATCAATTTTGTGGCCAGTTCAAACTTAAAGCAAAAAAAATATTTGTAATGAATTTGATTTTAAATTTAAAATAAATAATAACCTTATTAAATAACATATTAATTGCCATTCTAATTTTTAAATAGACTCAAAGAATCTTGTGAATCGCAATCACCTGTAGAGAAGTAGGTATAAATAAATAAGAACAATCAATTAATCTCTTATGAAATTGTTCATGTTTATTTTAATAAGGAAATAGTATTTATAATTAATATGGATTCACTTATCGAAAGTAGGATAAAAAGTGAAATTTTAAAGTAACAATTTAGATTCTTCTATTCTATGTGAACGTATTTGAATCATTCGGACATAATTTAAATTTTGCTCTTGGCTATAAATTGACATTATATTTTTAATTTTTATTTTTAGCAAACTATGGACCAAAAAATTTAAATGTGCCTGCACAAATTTCCTTGTACTAACACTGGATTAGGCTATGGCCGGTTATCAGCTCATTCATGGATTTTTAGTACGGGATCTATGCCTATCCAAAAGAAGTCACGTAGGGATAGGTCGTCCTCGGGGCCCTTGGGTGTTTTGAGCAAGGCTCAAGTAACCGACCTAGGTTCTTTGCCCGAGAAGCGTTATCGTTCTTATTAATGCCTCGACTACTTGGGAGTGCGTCATCACCACGCTTCAAGCGGTCGAGCACCGAAAGTCCAAGTAGGTATCAATTAGTAGTAGTGACACACCACTGGTATACTTACACTGATGCTATCAGTGCTGGCCTTCGTCCCTTACCCTCTTCTTCTCGGCGTGTGCTCGTCATGGTTACTACTGGTGCACAGGAGAGTTCCAGGTCTGGGTACGTAGCGGGTGTCCGCAACCTAGTATCCCTGGAAAGGATATCGTTTCCTTGCGTGTCAGCGCTTTTCATAGCCAACTCGCAGATACTTTACCGCAGTAATCTGCTCCATCTCTCTGCGCAGGATCGATTCCACGTGTTTACCGAGAGTCCTCGCGCATATCTTACCTAGCTTCCTCCACGTAGCCGACAGCACGGACTATATCCTTCGCGCCAACTCTGTGAATTTTAACTTGGCGAATTTTACACTTTTGTTAATTATTTTAAGAAAAGGAAAAATCAAAAAAAGGAAATAAATATAAATAAAGGATGTGAATTATAATTTCTAGATTATAAATAATGCCCTCTTGCAGACCTATAAATTTTTCGAGCGAGCAAGTAGTTCTAGTTAAGGAATTATTCAAGAGAAAGAGACTGAATGAAATACACTTAAGTTGAAGAGGTTAAAAGTTTTTTATTTATTGCGATTTAAACGTTATTTGAAAAATAATTATTCCTTTTCATTGACATTTGGATATTATGAACTGCATTTGAAGCACGTTGCTAATACTGTTTGAACGGTCACCACTTCAAAATCTTTTCCAAATTTCATCTTTATTTTTCAAAATATTTAAAAATGTATTTCTAGAAATATTAATTTCCTTTGCTACCTCTTTTTTGTTCTTCACGTTACACTTAAACTCTTAGATAATTTTTACTTTTTGAGGAAAACTCAAGCACTTCAATTTTCTTTGAAAACTTGACATCATGACAATCCAGTTGTCAATACTAATGATTTTTTGTATGTAACCATAGTAGTATTCATACTATCACATTATTTGTATTGTCATATTTTGAGTTACAGGATCTTGCAGCTTGATGCTTCAAACTATAGCGGTTTTCAGACGTAATATTATACAAAAAATTAAAATAAATTCAAGTAAATGAGAATATCGTTTTACATAGAATATTTTCAAGTAAACAAAAAATTTTCACGGTAAGAAAATTTATTCAGAGTTAACGAGAATTTCGAGTTAGAGAGGTTCAAATTAACGAGGTTTTACTGTATTTAAGAATGTTTACATACTTCATTTATTTTGCAAAATAATCATGTTGGTTCAAATACATTAAAGCTGTTAGTTGCGTTCGATAGTTTATACTATTTTGAAAATTACTCTTATCGAATATAAATTCTTGCTTATTTTTCAAGGTGAACAGCTAAATTTACAACTGTATGACTTCTAGCGCAAATTAAATATTATATTAGACTCGAAGCTGCTTTCAGGAGACTGAAGTATCTAGTGTCTAGCACTAGTATAACTACTCATTTCATTAAATATTCATGTTTTGTGTCTCATAATATTTGAATATTAATATATACTCTGTCACTACCTCTACAAACAAAGTCATAAATATATCTATGCTTTGAATAAATGCACTACATTTACCATTAACATAACATACTTAAGGAGGCTCAATACCCAAATGAAGTTACCACTTGTTTCCAAAAAATTTGACCTGACGTTAAATAATAATTTTATTAATCCAACTGCATAGTTTCAAGTACGGTTGCCAGTAAAAATATTGACAAAAAGCTGATGAAAGTTTAAAATTTTTGTAGGTTATGAGCAGCTACTTATGGAAGCTACTGAACTTTTTATCGGAAATTTTATTATTTAGAGCATTAAACACCGATTTCCTGCACAAAAAAAATAATTAAAGATAGTTATAACTATATCCTATCGATTGGTCATAAAAACAGTACAGGTTTCCTGTCATTCTAAAAAAATTTTAATGTTTAAATTTTAATGTTATTCATTCATTATCAGTATGTAAAAACGCGCCACATTCAAAGTGGATGACAAAATCAGCGTAAAATAGTAACATTTGTAATTAAATACTAATAAGACATAATTACATAGTTTTGCAAAAAACTTCGATGAGACAGTGGAATAAGAAATGAGAATATTGAAATTTGTACGAAGTAGCTTTTTTATTGTTAATATTAAACTTTTTAAATAACAACGAGCTGTTTGCAACACAGTTATTTTTATATGCATTTAAGAAATAGAGTATTTTATACTAAATGTAGTGTTGAAGATACAAAAGTTTATTTTTTAAATAAACTGCATATACTAGCTATAACTTTTAGACTCTAAAGTTCAAAGGCAGAGCAAAAAGCCAGTATTTACATACTAATAGAAGACAAGGATTGTACGGTTATGATATGATAAATAAACCGAGAACAGGGTCCTGGGTTCGTCTGCTGAAATAGAGATCTTTCTAAGAGAGATGTACACAGTGCGTGTTACCAGTTAGACTAAAATGGCCGTTACTGTTGCAACTTTTTCTCTTAAAGACCTATGGTATAAAGCCTCCTTGAATTTTATCTTTCAGACAAGTTGGGTAATAATGTTAATTAGTTATGTTATTTTTTTTGATATCGTGAGAAACCGTATATTCGGAACGTAATTTTAAATGTACTACGTTCGTAAAAAAGGTTTTAGAAAATTTTTCGTAGATTTCTGATTAAAATAAACTTCTGATAAATCATGCAATATAATAAATGATTATTATTCAGAAAAAAATCTTTCTAAAAATAAAAAAATTCTAATCCTCAAAAAATAAAAATAATATTCGAACAGAAGGTTATAATTCAATAAGTAATACGTTAAACATAAAACAAAAAAGAAAATCTTACGATAACTTAAGAGTTAATCAGACTTAACCCAAACCATTCAGACTTAGTTAGATAATAGTTTCTATTAAAAGAATGGGAATGGATTATTTTAAGTTTTTTTTTTTTTTTTTTTTTTTTTGTATGATAAGGACTATTTTTCATTCTTAAACAAGATTGATGATAGTTTAAAATATCGTGAAAAAATTAGATTTTGATGTCGATTCCATTGTTAGGAATAAATATTTCAAAAACGTTAGACTTCTGAAAATTATTTTGAAATAAAAATTAACTCATAAAACTTGTGGTACGTCAATTGAAATCCAAAGTGTTGTGAATATAATTAATCTACCTATTACAATCGTTGTTCAAAATTCTATGAAAGTATTATACTTTGGTGATTGTTTAAATAATTTTAAATTGAATATCCAACCCTCAAGAACTGTGAATTGCGTTATCAAAACAGTGGTGTTAAAAGAAAATCACAAAATCATATATATATATACATATAAGGCATTTCACGTCAACTGTCCTAGCGTGATCCGCGAGCACCTAAACATGTACTTTTTAACTTGCGATTGCGATATTATAAATAACTGAGAAAAAATAATGAAAACATAGGATCGACATGTTTTTTCCTCAGCTATTCGGTGATGCAATCGGTTTTTTGAAAAAATGATGATTTAACCTAGAATAAACACAGCTTGAAGATTTTAAAAATTTTCGATTTGTGCTAGAAGTTATACAGTTGTAAATTTAGCTGCTCACCTTGAAAACAAACAAAAACGTGTATTTGAAGAAAATAATGTTTAAACGGTTATAGAAAACTACCAACCACAGTTAACAGCTTGGTTCAAATGAAGTAAACATGATGACTTTGCAAAATCCATAAAGTGTGTGAGCATTCCAGAAAACTACACTTTTAATAATAAATTAAAAATTTGGAAAAGAAGAAAATATGTAATAAAAAATACTGCAATAAGTATATTAAATGAATTATCTCCAAAAAATCGTAAGAGATTTTTTTTAACTTGTATTAAATGAAAAGACTAGTTCAACATCGTTCAAAGATATTGGAACATGTAAAAAAATAACATATTAAACTTTTAAAGATACTGCAATTGCAATGGGTTTGATAGACAATTAAAAAAAATAAATGATATTTTGAAAGAAGTTATTGCTGTTATGTTTCCATATCGATTCAGACAATTTAATGCTTGAGTTTTAATTTCAGAAAACGTTTAAGGTGGTGAAATATGAAATATGTACAAAGAATTTTTATGGAGGATTTACTTGATAAAAAAAACTTAGCTCTTTTACATATTCAACAAGTTTTAAAATAAGAAGAAACATCATGTTAATGCTTTAATTTACCTAAACTAAAAAAGAATTGGGAAATAAAAAAGAAGATATAGATAAGGAAATACGTTTCGGTAAAAAAATGTTGAACTCAATGTAGAATAGTTCGAATAATGACTAGAAAAAAACAGTCTATATTATTTGCGAAAAAAAAATTATTTTTCTTGTAGATGATCCAAAAGGGTTGGGGAAATCTTATTTATATAAAACGGTAATATACTTTTTTATTTTTCAAAATAAAAAAGTATGTCAATGGTAGGTACGGGCACAGCATCAATTTTACTTTTAAAAGAATGACAAGTCATAGAACTTTTAGACTTTTTATGAATCTCAATAATACAGAGAGTGCATTCTTAGAATTCAAGTCAGGTAAGAATAATTAATAGAAGTTGATACAGTTATTTGGGATAAGGCTTTAATGATTTAAAAGAAGCATAAGGAATAGTTGACAGAACGTTAAGAGGTTTATGTTATACTGAAAAATGTTTTGGAAATAAATTGGAAATAAATTAATTATTTTAGGTGATTTTTGTGAGATTTTCCAAGTGATAAGAAACGGTAATAGACAAATCATAATTGAACGAACTATTAAATCTTCGTTTTTATGTAACTCATTTAAAATTTTATAACTAGAAATCAATATTTGTTATCACGACAAAGGATTTTTAAAATTATTATTGGAAAAATGGGGGGGGGGGATAAAAACCTTAAAGATTCCTAAAAATTGGATAGCGAATGATGTTTGTTTTCAAATATTTTCTTACACCTATAATTGTTCGATGAATAGTATTATACTAACATCACATAATGAGTAAACCCATTATTTAAATAATTTAATTCTCAAGAAATCAACTGGAAAAATTAAGACTTACTAAAACAAGGATAACAAAACTTACAATGGAATTGATAAATCGGACGATAATATTGATTTAAATTTTTCAGTGAAAATATTGAACAATACTCGTGAATAATTACCACCTCGTGAACTAAAACTAAATCTTAGTACAATTGTGATGTTACTCAAAATTTCAAGTATATCACATGGACTGTGTAATGAAACACGCTTACGAATCATGAAATTATTACGTTATAATATAGAACAAAAAATAACTGTAGAAGAAATTGAATATAGAGTCTTCATTCCAAGAATAACTTTAGTCACAGGAAACACCTCAACATTACATTTTATTTTGTATCGTAAACAATTTCCAATCGTTGTAGCATTTGCTATGACAATAAACAAATCTCAAGGTGAAAATATAGATAATGTAGATTTGCATTCAAGAAAACCCTAATTTTTTCATGGTCAATTATATGTGGTTTTATGAAGATGCAAAATAAGAATAATTTATTAATTCAACTAGAAAGAGAAAAAATACAAAAATAGAAAAAGTTGTTTGATAAGAAATATTTACTTTAATAATTTACTTTACTTGATAATTTTTTTAGATAAATCTGCAGTATTTCTGGCAATAAATTAAAAGATATTGTATTCATAAGTATTTGATCATTTAACAAGTATACGTGACTTGCTGTATTTTTTTTTTAATGATGATAATTTTTTTAAAAAAAAATTAATATTTGAATTGTTCAGAATAAGAAACCTTTAATTTTCTAATAAAATTTATCTTACTAATATAGATAGCAAAGTCACTAAAACCGTCGTAATCGATATCGCGAAAACTACTGAATCGATTTTGCTCAAATTTTGCATACTGATTCTTGATGATTCCGAGATGATTTCCACATAGTTTTTTTTCTTGAAAACGTTAACAACAATAGCAATAAATAAGCTCAAAGTTTTTCTAAAATAAGCTAGCTTTGCGCTTTGGTTAAGTAGGATACGCTTGGTGGCGCCAAGGTGAAATTAAAGCCACCCGCATCAAAGATGGTAAAAAGTGGTTATAAGATGCCCCATCGAGTTGGAGATTATCATACTCGATCATCGGCACTACACCAAGGACAGAGTAGTCCGTCGTGCAGCTGGACATCCCAGCTACCAATGACACTCTTCTTTCATGGGCAAACGAAATAATTCTGTTTTTTACCCCAGATCACCAAAACACCAAAGTGGCACGGAAACATAGGCGTTCAGAACGTCAACGTCTCTTGTTGAATACCAGAAAACGTATCTAGCCAGAGCACGACCTGCTCCTGCACTTCAGAGGTTTGTGGTCGTTCAACCATCTGACCTGGTGCCGTCAGAGAATTTTCTACTTCAAATGTGAGCCAGGAAAACCAGTTCTGAAAAGTACGAGCAGCCACAACAGCCTACTTCTTGGTGGTCGTCCCAACGCCATACCTACACAGAAGGTATTCTCCAGGCCCATTTTCCTGACTTACAATGAACAGTTGATTTCCCGGGGAACGACCTAAAGACGAGATATTCTTTTCCGCAGCTGGCTCTCCATCATAAAAAATAATAATAAGGAGTAGCTGTAAGTTTTACTACTGGCTCTTTTCACGGCCATTATAAGTATTAACATTACCGACTTAACTATCAATCTCATCGGTTCATTTAAGGGCCTCATAAGTTTAAATAACGTTGCCAATAAATACATTTTTACTACGATTTCCGAAGAAGATTCGTCAATTTAAGAACTATATAAAGCCGGCCACTATTAAACCAAGTCAGTCATTCACTGGCAGACGTTACGAGCAGAGTTGTTCGTAGCAAGGCTGGGAACCTCGGTGACCGACAACCCTATATTAGCCTCTTAACTGTAAGCATTCAACTAGGAATCACCGATCTTCTCCAAGGTCTGGGTTGGGAGAACTTAACAGCTATGAAGAAAAAATAATAAACGTGAGCCAACGGAACAGTTACCAACGGACAAGCATCACGAACCAACCTTTCAACCTTAGATCACCGAAACAACTGAGTCTAAAAAAAAGGTGCTTTAGACACCGTCTTTGACGTTATACCAGGAGACATTGGGATTATACGGGACTGACTGCAAATCAACGGCCTTTTGAACCCAATGATTATTTTATGATATGAGGAATGCACGGTACTTTTCAGCATAATTATATTTTTTTTACTTTTACCACTTTTAACTCGATTACATAAACTGTATGCATTCCGAACAAATATGTTTTTGATAAGAAGATTTTTGTTTTGAGATATGTCAGAACTAGATGTAAAATATTCAACTGAAAACGTTTTACATTACATGTCAACACACTACGGTGTTCCATTTAGAGAGTCTCGGTCGAAGCCGAGACGGGGGGCCGCTAGTTGTAATATGATAGCTTAGTATACATGTTATTAAAAAATTGTTACAGCTATTTATAAAATATTTGCTTCATTTCATAATTACTTATATTTCAAATAACAGTTATTAAATTTTATTTTGATCAATTAATGTACAAAATTAAAATACAACAATAATTATTTATTTATATATAACACGTATACGTCGAAAAAATAGGTAAGAGACAGATGAATTTTTTATATTGAGATTATATATATATATATATATATATATATATACACATAAATTATTAATATATTTAAAAAATAAAAGAGTTGATAGTATACATAAAACAAATGTAAATATATATTCTTATAAATATTATCTGGATTCCAAATTGGGTACGGAGAGTTCTGTGTTTTCGTGGTTATCATAAAACCTAATTTAATAGGTTATTTACTTAACCTTTTTAAATTAGGCGATACTTTCACGGTTATTCTTATTTAGGAAGTATGTAACGCTTGAATTTGTATATGTAGTTGTAATATAGTATAAAAATACATGTAAGAAATAATAAATGTTACATTGTTTTAAAAATAATAGTAACACAAAAAAAGTTGAATGCACCGAGAACTTCATACTTATGAGTGAATTAAAACAATTTGATGATTACTACTGTATAATTTTTAATTCATCATTTATTTATATCATCACATAACTAGACATGAATTATATATTTCATCAATATGTATAAGGTTTATCTATTTGCCTTCTTGGTGGTGTGAAGAAAAAAAAAGCAAACAATTATTTTTAAAACTAAGTAGAAATAAATTTATTGTAAATGGGGTTGACTTATACAACACAGAAAAATTTTCAAGTGGACAAGAACAATGGCGTGAAAAGGCTGAAAGGGGACAAGAAAATTGGTGTAGGGGGTCTGTGGGAGGACAAGAGAAATGGTGTGGAGGGGCTATGGGGGGTTTCAGGAAAAAGTAAGAAATGTCAGTTGAACGATAAAAGTGGTCAAATTTAAGCTTATTTGTGGGGGGCTATGAAGGGTATGTGGGGGGTGGGCTGTTGAGAGACTATGGGGGAGATATGTGGAATGTCCAACACAAATAACTATACAATATCTTTACAAAAATACACAATACAAAAAAGAAATTCATACGACCAATGGTAAAGAAGCGAATGTTGATACATCTAAATCATTGAATCAACAGGTGCATTTGCATAGATGACAGCACTTTCCATATAAGCACTCTATATCATCCATACATGCCCTCTTCCTCAATATTCCATACACTTGAGACTCATAATATCAAACCACATTAACTCTTTTTCAAGAAAATTTTCTTAAAAAATAAATGAGAATGAGAAAAATATTCTCCCCGGGTGCGGATCGAACACACCTCGGTAGCTCAAGTGGTAGAGCAACTGTCTAGTAAACAGGAGGTTGTGTGTTCGATCCGCACCCGGAGAGAATATTTTTCTCATTCTTATTTATTTCTTAAGAAAATTTTCTTGAAGAAGAATTAATGTGATTTGATATTATGAGTCTTAAGTATCTTGGATATTAAGAAAAAAGGCATGTATGGAGGATATAGAGTGCTTGTATTAAAAGTGCCACCATCTATGCATATGCACCTCTTGATACCAGCGTTGGCCACGATGGTCAAAAGTTTGCTGCCAACCGCAACCTTCAGAGCGCTTCTTTATCAGCGCCATCACCGGCCAAGCTGTGAACTATTGCTGATGTATACATATGAGGTATACATATACCAGCGCTTATCATCCGATGACTCGGAACCCGAAGCGCTTACTGGCCACTTTATAGATTAATAAAATGTTAATTAATACCCCAAGGGCCTATAACCAAATAACCCAGAGCGCTTACTGGACACATTAAAAAAAAAAAAAAAAAAAAAACGCTAACTCATAATACAAGCTCACTGGCCACTAAAATAATTAATAAGATCCTAAATTGTACAAGCGCCTATGACCCGATGACTTGGGGCGCTCACTGGCAACTCTAATAAATAGTTGAATTCTAAATAAAAACACAAGCACCTATTACCCAATAACCCGGGGCGTTTACTTGCCACACTATTAAATAATAAATTGTTAACTAATAACACGGGCTTCTATAACCAAAGATCCTTGTCAAATTTCACAATTAATTAAAATATTAAATTGATGACGTCGCAACCCCATAAAATGGTACCTTTCGGACGATACATTTCCATACATCAGTACAAAAAAAAGTGTTTTAAGAGATGTACCATATAATTGTCCAAGTATTATTGAGGCATAATAATTAATGAATAACAAATTTCAAAATCTTTTTAAGATTTCTTTAACGTTATCATACGTTGCATCATGAGTCATTGCGTTTCTAATAATTAATATTATAATTGATATCACCCTTACTAATATCTCTCTATATGATGAACCAATGATAGCTTTCGTGTTTATCAATAGTTTATTATTTATTTTGTTCAACTACATACTCGTCTAGAATCATTTTTTTTCTTTAATTGTAAATAGAGCCCGCGGATATCAGATGGTAGGCACTTGTGTTATATATTAACGTTTTTTAATCAACAGTGTGGCAAGTAAGCGCATCAGGTCATTGGGTGATAGGCGCTTGTAGTATTAACAACCTATTCATCAATAGAGTGGCCAGTAAGTGCCCCGGGTCATGGGTGATAGGGGCTTTTGTTACTATTTAAGATTTCATGATTTATTAGAGTGACCAGTAAGCGATCCAGGTGATTGGGTAATATAAGATGTTGATATGAGCTAAGATTTTATTATTTTATAATGTGGCCAGTAAGCGCCACGGGTCATAGGGTGATAGCACTTGTATTATTTAAGATTTTATTAATTATTTCAGTGGTCAATAAGCGCCCTGGGTTATTGGGTGATAGGAGCTTGTATTATGAGTTAACATTTTATTAACTTATAGAGTGGCCAGTAAGCACCTCGGGTTATGGGCACTTGTGTTATTAATTAACATCTTATTAATTCGGTTGCGGTTGGCAGCAAACTTTTGACCATCGCGGACAACGCTGCTTGATACAATGGTTTAGATGTCTCAACATTCGTTTGTATACCATTGGTCGTATAAATTTCTAATTTACCGACAAGCATCAGAGTCACATAACTACTTTGTCGGGCTTTGATGAAAGACAGCTCTGAAAATTAAGAATCAGCGACTTATCTAAACTTACGGTGCGAGTAAATGTACAGCTCCTCGGTAGCTCAAGTGGTAGAGCAACTGTCTAGTAAACAGGAGGTTGTGTGTTCGATTCGCACCCGGAGAGGATATTTTTCTCATTCTTATTTATTTCTTAAAAAAATTTTTTTTAAGAAGAATTAATGTGGTTTGATATTATGAGTCTTAAGTATATTAGATATTAAGAAAAAGGGCATGTATGGAGGATATAGAGTGCTTGTATTGAAAGTGCCACCATCTATGCATATGCACCTCTTGATACAATGATTTAGATTTATTAACATTTGCTTGTTTACCATTGGTCGTATAAATTTCTAATTTACCGACAAGCATTAGAGTCACATAACTACAACACAAAAAAGTCAGCGCACTTGTTCAGTTGTATCATAGGCAGCGTGGAAGAAATAGACAGAGAAGCTGTTGAGTTCTTTTTTTTAAATTCTAAATAAGTTAATATTAATCATGATGTTTTGAGTAACAATATGCAAAACATCATACAATTTCAAATGACGTCAGAAGTCAAGAAAAATAAGGATGTACTTATGATGAATCAGGGTATGGTGTTCTCTAATATACTAAAGAATAAATCACATGAAAAGTGGTATTTTTTTGTTATTTTGTGGTGGGTATCAATAAATAGTAGAACAAGATGCTTATAGAAATTGGTGGAAATCAGAGGAGTGCAGATATACCCACTAAAATAAATCTATAAAATAGAATGATATTAACGTAATGTAATCAATTATACCATCAAGACTTTCCATCTTATGAGCTACCTTTGTTGAAAAAGTATTATTTATAATAAAATTAACGTTTATTTAGACAGAAATTGATAAAACAGAAGAAATATCAATGAAAGCTATTAAACAGTGGTGGTGAGGTGAAGATAAATATAAAAAAAGCATGTCTCTAAAAAAAATTCTAATTCTTTTATAAAAAGGGTGGGGGATTAGCCTCTCTTGACCTATTATGAAGTAATTTTACAAAAAACTCTAAGTTAATGTGAGAGAGGGGGGTGAATTGGGCTGTGGGAATAGGCAACCTATATTGACTCTATGATAAATACACCACATATAAAAAACTATGAAACATAAATCAGTAGTAAAAGTATTTTTAAAAGCCACTCTAAAAGACAACAACTTTTATGTGTCAAGAACCATTTTTATTTATAAAAAATCCTTGAAATAGTTTATTTTAAGCAAAGAAATTACCAACGAATTACTAACATACTTGTTGAAAGTTTTTTACATTTTAATATAAATAACGTAACAATCTTTACTTAAAACAAAAAACAAATTTAATGGCAAACAAGACTACAATCATTTCTTTTATGACTTTCAGGTTTCCAAATGATAATACTTGAAATAAGATATAATAATCAAGATGGTAATTTTATTTTGTTAAAAAGGGATTTATAAAATATAAAATGAGATCATACTTTGATGTAACATAAGACTATACTAAATTATACCTGAAAGTAGTATAATGAACATTAATGGAATCTTTTGATAAAACTTTATGGGATACGATGATAATTTACTAGATTGTACTAAAATAAGTTAACCGTTTTATATACACTAGCCACTGAATGACAATGATTAAAAATTCTAGATATCAAGGATAACATTAAACACAAAAAAATTGTAAGATGTGTCTTCACAAAATCTTTAACTGAAATTTTAGTAATATTCATACCACAAACTAGAATCCTTGTACAATATGGTGTAATAAAACTTTTTAAATTGTTACTTATAAGCAATGTGACAGTAATAGCCATAAGATGCTTTTTTATACCATAATATCGATTTTTTTTTTTTTTTCGAAGATTTATAGAAAAGCCAACTGCTCGTGGTGAAAATAAAAAAAATCTAAATTTAAATGTCCTACTTATTAAAAACTTTTTGTTGATTAAGGAAGTAGAGTTTTTAAAATCCTGATGAGCAGAGTTTTTTTTCTCAACGTACAAGGTAGCTGATAAACCAAACGACAAAAGAGTCGTTGAACTGACAGCTCTTATTATGAGGTTTCTTGAAGACTTGACACATTTAAATAATAAATTGTAACAGTACAAAACAACATCCCAGTCAAAGTTATTTTTAAACAAAAAATTATTTTCATATTTATAATGCACAGTTAATAATTATATGAATAGAACATTGATTTAAAGTCTTATAAAAAAGTAAGAAAAAATACTATTGACAACCACCAAATTATTCTTATACCACAAACGAATTGTTGTATAGCCTGGTTGTAGATTTACATATTTGGTCTAAAAATAAGGGCACCAACGTTTTTTTACTAAAAGAATATCATCTGGGTCTTAGTTAATTTAAAATTTTTCTATACCATCGTTTGCAGACTTTCTGGTCTTTGTTGACAAAAAAGGGGGTCTAGAATAATAGAAAATTTTTTTACAACTTTTCGAAGTCTGAATCATAATAAGTTGAATAGTGTAGAACTTCATTGTCGGCTTAAGGCCCCAAAAAAATCTATTTACAATTCTTAAGGCAATGTAAGAATAAACATCCCACTTATATAAGGCCATTGATTCGAAATTAACAATAAAAATGTTTTCGGTAGCAACTATAACGGACAGCAATTTTTATTCAAAAAATTTTATAAGACACTTTGACAAAAAATTCATTTTAAGTTATTAAAAATCGTTACACTGATTATTCTTAGCTTAAAAAAGTCAAGTTTCTGACTCCAATACAAATATTCCGCAAACTACCGTAATATAAGACTAGCATTAATTAAAATAGCAAATAAAACCAAAGTTATCAAAAGTTGTATTTTATACCTTTTTGTAAATACAACCGTTACACCGAAAATAGCCTTTTATGATCAAGATTAAAAGTTTTTCTGCCATAATAATATTATTAGACAACAAGATACAGAGAAATTAAAATATTGTTATAAGTTTCTCGTTAAATCAATTGCGAAAAAGGATTAACTTGATGTAAGTAACTTGCAAAGCTTCTTTAATATAAATTATAAGGAACACATGTACTGTGTATGTGCTTTTCACGAGGAACTGCTTACAATTCTTATATTATTGTATTACATGCATGTACTATGTCATTTGTGTATGTGCAAAGTATAAAAGTAGCTTAACTTGAATCTCTGATAACATAACGATTTTACATCCCTTCCGTAATAGTCAAAGGTATGTTATATAATTGACTAAGTTTGGGTTCATTACAATGTATTAAAATTTGTATTGTAAAGAATTTTTATTACTCTTAGATTTTTGTACCTGTGGCAGGGAGTCCAAATGGCTAAAACGTTGTTTTATTTTTTAAATAAATACAAAATATGATAGTATCACCATTAGACGTTGTTATCAATTAAAACCTGTAAGTGTTTTAATAAACATTTACAGGAAGGCTTCATAAGAACCATATTCAAATGTCATACTCATACTTTAATGCATGAAGTTAAAACAGAAACGTTTTGCTTTCTTAATAAAAATAAAGCATAGTAGCCATTAAACTAACAAATAAAGATGCTGTATCAAAAATTTAAGAGTAGTTTTGCACTTTGTTATTAATAGTAAGTTTTATATTTTACCCAACAGTACTTTATAGATATGCTTGGATGTAACCAAAAAATAATATACTCACAAATATTTTGTCAGGACTATAACTAAAACCAGTTGCAGTATAGTTAATTTTACTGCTCAGTTGTTTTCGTAACAGATAAAGATAATGAGATTATAGAAAGTAACCAACAGTTAATTTATTTTTTTTGCTAGATTTAGTTACTATTAAAAGATTGAAGAGGCGATCCATAAATATGTCTTTAATTACCAGATTCATTATTTTTGTTTTTTTAACAAAGAGTAGCAAATTTACTTATTATAATAATGCTTTAGATAGATTTTTATTTAACTAACACATAGATAATATTTTACTGATTGCGAAAACAATATTGTCCTAATTTGTTGAAAAAAACAAGACATATAAACATTCGTTTGTGGTACAGTAAGAATGCGGTGTCAGTTAATTGCTTTCCTAGAATATTTTAGACTTCTTATTATAGTTTTATCAATGGTCAAGTTCAATAATATTATGATTATACTTGTGAACTATGCAGCTTACAAAATAACAAATCAATGTTATGTTAGTGGTATAAGACTATGCCTTATTATTTATGTAATATATGTGTGATAAGAGACTTATTTTGTATCGTTAAAATTTACAGTAGTGGTTAACAAAGTATTACAATTATCTTAGCATAAGAGCTGTCTTTTTTAACAAATCTCAATCAGCTATCTTGTCTGTAGACTAAAAGCCTAAACTCTGCGTATCACTCACACTATCTATTGAAAAAGATGCTAGAGTATGGATTTGTGATTTCAGATATCTTATCAACTCGATCCATTACAAATAAATCCAAACATTAAGATCAACTATACAACTACTGGCTCCAGCTATTGTCCTAACAAAGTATAAGTGAATATATTATCGTTAAGTAATATTTAAATACATCCACATAGTACTATCTTGCTTATCATATAACTAACTGTCATTAGCAAAGTTAAAAATAACTTAAATTAAATGTGACAAATAGAAGCAGAATAAGTTGGAAAAACATACATATAAATAAAGATAAATAAAAAGAAGGGGAGAATTTCTCATTGCGTAGCGACAATCCAAGTAGAACTATCTCTGAGCTAACGCGTGGAACGGAGCGAAAATAGGCCACCCACGTAACATTATACCGACTGCGTCACAGTCTCATGATAAGATCATGCACGACCTTGTGAGCACCTATGAGCAGGGGATGTTCCGGCATGAGTTACTCGCGCTTTCACTAGAAATAGTAATAATCCAGCTTGAAGAGCCAGGGCGGAGTTCAGAGGAGGACGAATCAATTTTACGTGATAGGTTGCTACGATATCGCATGTTCAAGCTCGAATCAAACAACGAGCTTATCCCGCGTTAGAAGTGCAACTTAGTGCGAACCAGATACGCAGATAGCAACGAGTCAATCGCGGGTGCAGAAGTTGATGATAACTCAAGGGCGATAGGGCAAATGAAACGGTAGCGACCAGCGGGGGCAAAATGGGAGATTCTGCCTATCAAGAGGGTAGCGCTCGGATACGGTGGACGAGGAACCATGAAGAAAGCGTCCAGGAGTTTATGAGAGCGATAAGAATAAATTCATCGTTCAATGTAAAGATGAACCAGATGTTGTCATCAAAGTGTCATCAGAAAGTGCCTTGATGCCTCTTTTCTTTTTCAATCGAATTTTAGAATCCTTTGAGTGATGAGGAGCGCGCTATATTGGTGGGGGGTTTACATGCAGAAATCTGCGAAGAAAACATTACCAGAGTAAGCGATGATAATCGTTACTACATTTGCGTATCGTTGGGAAGTCAGATCAGTAAGGCTTTATTAGAGCCGGGAGCTACCTCCACACTTATCGGGCCTACAGTAGCAGAGAAATTTGAAAATCGCCTGTTGCTAAGTAATTCTGCTATACATAACGTAAATGGAGGGGTGAATAGTGTGTTGGGGGTGCTAAGGGCACAGGTAGACGTTGGAACAAAAGGGGTACTTCATATTTAAAAGCAGTGTGAAACATCGATCAGGATGTTCTTTTGGGGATGGATTTCTGCCAAAAATTCGATGTCAAGGATTATTTCGGAAAAAGGCTTTGGCGAACGAGCAAGAAGCCATAAGCCTTATTTGTTGGAGAAAGTAACGAGCCCGAAAGAGCGATTGACGTGGAATGACATTGGTTGGGACGCATGTCGCTGCGGAGAAATTGTCAAGCAATTATAGGAGTGCACTGGTAATGATTAAGAAATCGGATGGAACTAATCGTTTTTGCATCAACTTTCGTGACTTGAATAAGGTGACAAAGCGTGATACATATCTTCGACCGAGCATGGATTCCATCCTTGATCAACTTCGAAATGCAAGGTATCCGACTAAGATCGATTTGAAGCAGACATAATTTTAGATACCAATGGAAGCCTCGAGTAGAAGATACACGGCATTTTTAATGCTAGGTTTAGGGCTGTGGCATTTCCAGTGACTGCCGTTTGGCTTGACTAATATATCAATGACGTTCGAGCGACTTATCGATGTCCTTTTCGGGCCAGACTTATAGCCGAGAGTTTTTGGGTATTCAGACGATATAATTATAGCAACTGACGATTTTAATAAACACTTACGGTATTTAGAAATAGTTTTGCGCTGAGTAACTAAGGCTGAAATAGCGAGTAAAATTTAAAAGTGCAAGTTTTGTTTATCTCAACTCACTTATTTGGGTTTTACCCTAGATGAGGACAGCTTCAGATCCAACCCTAATAAAGTTGTGCCTGTACTAAAATATTCCACTTCTAGGGATGTTAAACAACTGCATCAATTTTTGGAGATAAATGGGTGGTACAGCCGATTTATTGATCGTGAATTGGAAATAAAAATTTTGCTGGTTAAATTATTGCGTAAGAAGCAAGCGTGAGCATGGGGGGCAAAGCAGAAAGAAGCGTGTGACAAATTAAAGGGGGGCTTCAACGGATACACCAGTACTAGCGCAGCCAGACTTTTCCAAGCCATTTACCATGCAGATCGACGGAAGTAATTACGCGATCGATGCCGTATTAATCCAAGCGCACGAGAATAGCGAGCATATGATCATACGAGTATACGTGAGTCGTGTGCTCACTTCCACGGAGAAGAATTATAGTGTTACGGAAAAGAAGAGCCCTGTAGTGATTCGGAGATTTAAGAAGTTGTGACCTTACTAGGACAGGTATCGGTTCACTGTGATTACTGATCACAGCTCTCTAAAGTGGATCAAGGACTTGTGCAAGCCAACCGGTCATGTAGTAAGGTGGGCATTAGAGATGACCCAATGGCACTTCGAGATCGTGCATCGTACGGGCGCAATGAACCATCTACTGCATGGGCTATCTCGCTTGTCAGGAAAAAAGGAGCCACTTCTAATAAAGTTTGCGACGAGTGGTACATAAAAACGTCGAAAGAAATTATCAAGAATCTGCTCAAGTACAAGTACTAGCGCATTGAGGACGAAAAACTTTATCGTCACCGTGCCAATTAACTGTTGAATCTGATCACACATCGAGAAGAAAGGTGGACACTCGTAGTGCCAGACAATCAGAAGGGGCGTCTTATGACAGATGCGCACTGCACAGGCATATGGGTATCGAGAAAACGTATTACCGCGTAGCTTATAAATATTACTGGCGGAGAATTCATGACGAAACCAAGGGATTTATAAAGGCGTGAAAATTGCGCCAGCAGTTTAAAGTGCTACAGATGGCTCCTCAAGGGTTAATAAGTAAACGAATCGTCGAGAGATCAAATGCTGTCATGGCCACCGATCTGATGGAATTTTCGCTGAGTAAAAGTGAGTAAGGTTAAAACAAGAGAAGCATTATAAGTGTGGGCGTCGCGATGTAAGTTTCAACATAGGCATGCGAATGATGAGACGAACTCATCATTAATCTGACGCCACGAAGAAATTCTTAGCAAAACTTGCGCCAAAAACTGAGGGACCGTATGAGATTGTTGTGGTAAAATCACCGATAGTGTATGTTTTTCGCAAGGGAAATAAGAAGAGCGTTGCACACGCATCGGACATCAAGCAATATATTATACCCCCATGAGGAAGCCGAGCATTTACTGATAGCTCTGAGATCTTCACGCTTTTTATGTTTGCTTTTCTTCATTTATGATTTCCTAGAAGATGATAAAACCACAGACACACTGTCAAACCTAGTAGCCAAACAAGTAAGGCTACCAACCAAGGGATTATCAGGCCACTGGATCAGCAGACCGGGGTAAATACTTTTTTGTTGATTTATTGTATGACCTTGAGACATTTTTGGAGTAGACTCAACTCTTGGCAAGATGTTCGTTCTAGGGGAGGGAAATATGTCGAAGTCATTTTTCTTTTCCCTCAGCCGCAAGCGCCAAAATGTGTCTTAAAAGGGAAATGTCACAATTTATTATATGACTAATTGAGTGTCGGGTATGTCTGCTATATGTTTTATATGTGAGAAACCGAAATATGTAACGCTGAGAAGAGTTCAGAGAACGTTGAGAGACGTAGACGCATGTGTACATGTATTATAAAATTCTGATGTATGAATAAACATATGTTATCATTCTCGTACTGATATATTTGTAATTGCAACGCCTGTTGTCATATGCCAAGTGTTAGTTGTATCGACACGGAGTATACATATTCCCGTTTTATTTATTCCAGTGTGTGTACGTGTGAGTGACAATTCGCTGATGAATTCGGAAGTACACCCATCAATATAATGTGACGATGCACGAGACTGCACTAATTGGTGGCCCTGACGCATTACTTCTGCAGTAGTCCACGCGAACCACAGCTCCCGAGTAACTCACAATTGTAATGAATGAGAAATGAACAAATAATTTCTATGAAGGCTAAGGACTTCGGGTATCTTATATGTGACATAGGTCAACTGCATGTTCATGCGGGCACATAAACATTCTATACAATACATTGACGCTCTTACAAGACTAAAGCCCAAAAAAATGTGAAGTACGTAAGAAAAGATGTAACTTAGAATAATTCAACTAATAATGGACTTAATTAAACTAAAATCAAATTAAATCAAAAACAAGAAACAAAGAAACTTGGCCTATAGTAGACACAGCAAAAACACCAGATCGCTGTACAGCAGAATGCTAGGATACTTGCAGTTTAAGTCAGCATGAAAGACGAGCACTCTGCCACTTAAAGTGTATCAGGAGATTGCTTTAAAATGATCTAGATGCATATTGAGCACGTATCATAAAAGTCATTGTGTCCAAAGTGATGCAATCAGGCCTAAACTGGAAGAGCTCCCAAAAATAAAAAGAAGCAATAGCGTGCAGATAGGAGGCAAGAAAGCAAATGATCATATAACCAATATTACCTTGAATACTAAGAAGGGAGTCTTTTCTGTAAACGGGCGTTATATGCTCCAATTTACGTGTACCTTCAATAAGCCGCACGGCAGAATTCTTGCATCTCCCAAGCTTTAACTTCATTTCCGCCAAGAGTCCTAAAAAAAGAGCCGTACAGTAGTCCAGACGTGGAAAGACTAAGGCTTTGACTAATAATAGCCTGGTGTCCTTAGATAGAGAGTAACCGCATCATATAAGTCAAGACGGAGTGCCAAAATACTTTCTGGAGACCAGGGTACAATGAGCACTCAAACTTAATTCTGCATCAAGCGCAACTCCCAGCAAAGTGAGTTCAGCAGAGAAGTTGATGGGGCCTCAATCCATTCGGAGCATAGGCTGAGCATCTAAGTAATTTAGGGCATCTAGCAGTTCCTAAGAGCCAAACCAGATAGCTTTAGTTTTTCTCTTATTGATGATTAGGCCTCTTTTAGCTGCCTTAATCGAGATGGCACAAAGAGCCTTATTTATTTTGCCAACAATCATGTTTAAGTTCTTAACCTAACCCGATGTATAGATGCAAAAGTCATCGGCATACTGGTGTGGGCTCACGTTTAAGCACACATCAGGCAAACTACTGACAAGCAAGGTGAAAAGCAAATGAACAAAGAATACTGCCCTAAAGCACGCTACGTGCATGAAACAATGCTTGGGACATTCTTTCATCCTGAAATCGAACAATCCGAGTTCTACTGGTCAGATATGAAGAGATCCAATGGCTAGATACATCAGAAAAACCCAATAGTACAGAGCTTATCGACTAGCAGCTGTACATTGATCAGGTCAAACGCTCAAAAGAAATCGATGAAAATCAGGAGTGTGATCTGTCAACAGTCCATCGGCAGTCGTATGTCATTGAAGATCTTCGTAAGCGTAGTCCTGATGGTGAGATGTTTACGAAAACCAGATTGACATCCACTTAAAAGCAAGTTTACCTTAACGTGAACAATCATTTCCTTGAAAGCGACAGCTTCAAGGAGATTACAGAGTGCTCAAAGAATGTTCATAGGCCGGAAGGGATCAACAGTAGTTTCAGGGTGTCTCTAAGGCGCCGTAACAATAGTAGTCCTCTTTCAGGAATCAGGGAAAACTCCTATCTGCAACGAGACATTCAATATGTCCAAAATAACCAGCAAAATAATAGGCATGCAAAGTTTGATTTAGCTCAGTAATAGGCCGTCAGGTCCGATGGCCTTAGAGCGGGAAGGTAAGATGGCCTCGCAGACCTCATCAAAGCCAACAAGTCCAAAGTAAAACCTATTATCCGGTGAGATATGGGTGGAGAGTCACATAACGTACAGAGGAGCAGGATGATCTTATCCCACGAAGAAGCTGTTGACAGTTGCAGGCGAGCCAGGAGGCAACTGCGAGCTCCTTTTACTTTTAGTGAGGCCAAGATTATCCATGACTCTCTAGTTGTCAGTGAAGTTTCAACTAGCGCTAAGTTACGTATTACGTAGGCGCTTATATTCCTCAGCCCAGGCTGAAACTCCACTCCACCGGTAAGAAACACGCTGCGTTCTTTGATCGAATCAGACTGACAAAGCTCGGACTCATTTATATAGAGGGCCTGTTAGTTTGACAGATGAAACAGTATGGAGCATGCTTGTCAAGAACCGACAGAAGAGTACGTAAAAATAATTCAAGCCTTAACGAGGATAGTGGACGCCTCGATAATAAGACTCCAAACGACCAGAGCAAGTTCAGCGAGCACCGTGTCCTTATAAAATCTCCTGAAGCATCACTTACGTCCAGAGACAGATTTACTATTAACCACAGAAGTATCAAATCAAAAACCACAAGTAACGTACCATGTCGAGATGTCCAAGGGTTTTCAGGCTGTTGATAAGAAATAATACCATTAGAAGGGTTGGTGCAAATGAAGTGAATCATCGACTGCGAGCTGTCCACCCGATAGTTGAAGTCAAACAACACCCTTCCAAGCCCTAAAGCCAGCAGTGATTGATAGAGTATGCACTGGTTAGTAGAGTCAACCGCTTAGTTTATGTTGAGGTCATCCATTATGATGAGGTGATCATAACCGGAATTACAATTCATGATAGCTTCTTCCACCTCGACCCAATAACCAGCTTTGGGGGGGGGGGCTGTAAACATCAGCGCACAACACTTGTATAAAGTCTAATTTAACCTTAATCAAGAGGTAGCCAAGGTAAATACCTTGCGATAAATGTTGCTGGGACACACCGACTACTCAACATTTAGCAAGCTGAAAAATATACGCAGTTTGGCCAACACGATAATTTCTCAGCAGCGTGTAGCCGCTAATGTGTATCTGTCTGCCTGGTAACACTGACGTAGCTAGTCACTGTAGCTGATACTATGGAATTTGCGCTCGATCTTCAATTAAAGTAAGGCACATTTAGACACATCAAAAGCTGTAGGAGAGACATTGTCACGCTTTTCAGTGTGACAATTAATGCACTTAGGTTGCGATCTCAAATTACACATTTAACTTTCGTGATCCTTGGCGCAAGATTCACACACTGTATTGTTGTTACAATTTTTAGTGATGTGACCAAAATCTTGACACTCGTAGCACTGCATAAGACTGATGTGGTCAGCAAAGTAACACTGCAGCCACCCCAGGTAAATACGTGAGTGTCTAAACAGGTTGACACGAGCAGCCAGCATGACTTGAACCACACAGGACCTTTTTTTCTGCCTGCAGGGTACATGTAGATCAAAGAAACGATATCAGGTAAGGAGTCAGGCCGATTCTGGTTAATAATACTGTCAATTATTTCCTCTTTAGAGGGGGTAACTGGCATGTCATGAATAATAACGCCTATTAACAGCTTCTCTTCCTTTTTAACTTCTAGTTTCATGTCATGCAGAGCAGGTAGCTCGGACTGCCAGTCTTTTACTCTTAATGACAATGTTCTTCCTAGCTAGCATATTTACACAATCAACTCAAATTTTCAGGTTCGACATTTTCACCTAACCCAGAAGCATACTCTTAGTATCATGAGTCAAATTAAATTTATTATGTTCATCATCATTAGGATCAACTACGAGACGCTTAACTTAGAGATCGAGTAGGTAAACTGTGCCGGTTCTGGCACCCCCCCCCTGGTTCCCACTGGGATAATGGTGGGGGAAGAGGATGCGGGTGGAGGAGAGACAGTGGTGGGAAAAGGAGAGGCAGTTTGTGGGGGGAGAGGTTCGAGCTATAGCACGACCGGACCATGGGGAGAGGCGGTGGGTGGGGCGTGATTCGGCCATTTGGTGGTGGTGGAGATTGAGCAATCGGGTAGTGGGTGGTGAGGATTACTCGGGCGGTAACGTCAGGAGTGGGGCCTTGTGAGCTGGATGAGGGTAGCTGTGACGTTGGATGGTACCAATGAAGCGGTGAGTAATGAGAATTACTCAAGCGGTAACGTCAGGAGTGGGGCCTTGTGAGCTAGATGCTGGTAGCTGTAACGTTGGATGGTAGCAATAAAGTGGTAAGTTGTGAGAATTACTCGGGTAGTAACGTCGGGAACGGGTCTCGTGATCCAGATGCTGCTAGCTGTGACGTTGGATGGTACCGAAGACTGCCATCGTTTCTGGCTACGAATCGATCTCTGGCGTCAGGATGGTTCCAGAGCTGTAGGATACTAAGAAGCTCAACGTATAGCGAGAGAATGATGATCAAGCCTGAACGGATATTTTTTATCAGAGGATGTTTTTTTTCCTTCTTCCACTCATTACTTAAGGCGTCTCAGCAAAATATTTTCTTCTCGAAAGCGGGCCTATCGAGTTGTTACAGAGAAAATGTATACTCCTTCATTGAGAATAGGGGATCACGTATTCCCCTTTCAACTGACCAACGCTGGCTCATACCAATACTCAACGCAGTATCCTTCCAAGGAATACAGCCAGCTTATAAATTTAAGTTTGAGTTTAGTAGGACAGTATGTAAATGGTTTGAATAATAACAAAAATTTTAATTTGATACATATATTTGTAGTAGTTTCAAAAAATACAAGAAATTTTTTATAGCCCTAGCAAGGACTGATAAATAATTTTTTTTTATTATATTATATCCATCTTTCTTTAGATGCGATCAAATATTTTCGGAATAATAATTTCGAAAATCTGAAATGTTAAGATGCATTAACGTGCTTTTCTATAAGAGGTTTTCGGCTATTTTTATCCTTCCTCTTTTCCTTACTGAGGATCTCGTATTTTTGTTTGCTGAAGTATGGACCCATGTTTTTTTATATTGACTTATCAATCGTCACAGGATAACTGAAGCTCTACGCGAACTTTCATTTGCTTATAAGAAGGCACTTATTTCTTTGTACTACACACAGTCATCGGTTTTGATATCAACATTATTATCAGTTTGAGAGTCACTATCAGTATTATCAGTAATAGGTCCATCAACGATATCCCAACTGGGAGGCATTTTAGAAATTTTCTTCTTATAACTATTAAGTGCGTCGATAAAACATTTCATGTATGACTCAATGTCGATTTTCACTAAAGAGCACAGGAATAATTTAATTTGACAAGTTTTACTAAGTGTATTAAATTTCTTTCTACGTAGACTTTTATGTGCCTCATCAGTACCACACATTATCGCCTTTGTCGAATATTCCATACTAATAATGTGACGTGATGGTATCATATATTGTTGAATGTTAATCACAGCACATTCTATGGTTGATTCAGAATAAGCAGCTGTGTTATCTTCATAAACGTGAATTCGATTAGCATTTTTTGCTGCAGCGTACAAGTGCTGCTGTAATTATTTGATGGAACAATCACCTTCAAACCAGTGCAGTCCATGCACTCTCTCCAAGTAATGATCATTGTTTCGGCGTACATCCATAGGAAAGGTAGAAAAACTGCACAGGGGCCGCACAATCTAATGACTTATCACTGGTGTCATAAGAGACACAACAGCCATTTCTTTGGGTAAAAACTATGTATAAGCCTTGGAAGAACCTTCAATCTCTATAATATAATCTGTGTATCAATCCATCTTTTTTATTTTGTAGCTTAAGAGCGTTGTACTAACTACGAGATAAATGCATATTTGTCACGTTTGATGCTGCTTCATAAACTAAGCAGCAATATGCGCTAAAATTCGTTTACGTACGTCCTACACTATGTAAAAGTGTGTGTGTGTGTGTTTTATCAGGATACATCATTGAATCCTAATATTTTAATCTTAACCAAGCTTTAATAAAAGGGCTATATAAATAATATTAACAATACAATTTAATACATTTATTTATGACATAATTTAAAAAAACTTAGTTTTACTATTTTTTTCTTATACATCTTCAGAATCAATGGCATCTTACCCTTTCATATGTAGCTGAATTTTTTCTTTTGTTTAAAATTGTGGGTAGCACACATAGATCTATACGCACCAATATGGTAAGGACATGCAGTAGCTGATATTAGGAGTCCAAACTCTATATAATCAACCATATTATCAACTTAAAAATTAAACCTCTTGAACCACTTTTCCTTTAATTCTCTAATTACATAAATCTTATTGACATCGTTGAGATTTTCCCAAAAAATGTTACCAATTGATGTGTTGTAACGGTGCCCCACCGTTAGGCCACGTTAGTAGGCTAGGGCAGGTAGAGAAAGGGGGAAAAAGAGTTCAAGGGCCCTAAGTGGGAAAGCGGAATGGGAAAGTAGGGGTAAAGGAAAAGAGAGGAAAGCTAGGAAAGGAAGCAAGGAGAGACAGATTAGCTTGGGCCAGCGAACCCGCGAAAAGCGAGTTTTTCCGTGTTGCCGTCTCCTGTTGCTCGTTTTGTTTTTCTTTGGGGTGTGAAGTTGTCGTGTGAAGTCAACGCCACGGAAAGTGTTAGTGCCGTGATCCGACTCCGGAACCCGACGACAAGGGCAGACCAAGTCCAGATCTGACGACCTTTATCTCCACTCACAGCCAGTAGAGACGCCTACTGGCCTCTGCGAGATCACACCAACTGCACCTAGTTCAGCCTATCCAAGGCAGCTTCGAGAAGCGACCTCACCACCCCGCGTAAGTACCTGCCAACAGGCAGTCTGTTGTAAAGGGCAGTGGCCCTTGATTAGCCCGCGTAAGTCTGCCCGGTCTGCGTTTCCGCGCCGCAAGCTCGTCGAGCAATAGCGCTCGACGAGCGAGATCTCACACTCACACACATACACTACACACCCATTAATACCTTTATTTTGTAATTATCGCATAGTCACTGAATATATATTTTAATTTAAAAATACCCGCGAGTGCTACTTCTTTTGGTGTGCTCCAATTTCCTTCTTTATTTATAATTGCAAACGATCGTCGCGAAAAGTGACTACAGACGCCAGTAGCCGCGATACAATATCCCGCAGCGGTATCTCAGCGCACGAGACCCGCGAAATATTTTACAGGGAGTGTCAACGTTGGGAATCCAGGCAACACAGGCCCGGTCGAAGTGGAGAGACTCCACCTCGTTGATCCGCATTGTACACCCCGTAACATTGGCGCCCGACACACAAAATCCACGGATAGGTATCGCGCGACATCGTCTACAAGGTAGACGACCTTTACTATTATTATCCCTATAATAATAGTAAAGTAGGAGCTGTAGCAGTAGCTACAGCAAAAACAAAAACAAAACAGATCGCGGGTATAACGCGGAGAACGCTTATAACGCACACGAGAGACACCGGCAGACTCGTATAGGTCGCGCGTGTAAACAAAGCAGCGGCTTTGTTTACGTGACAATTTTGAGTCGTTGCTGACTTCCAGCACTCAAAATTTTTGTCCACAAGTGCGAGCGAGAAAGAAAATAATATTTCGAGACGAAATATTATTTTCAATAGCTAACGAGCCTTGCCTGTGAAATCGGATTTTCACAGGCGGCGTACGCTGACACACAGCGCATACACGGCATAGTATACACTGGTATACATATATACACGGCTGTTGGCTTCTCGCGGCTTGTAGTGCGCGAAGCAGTAGTGTACGTGTGCAGGTACACTATACATAACTGTATTTACAACTGTACCACACACATATACACACGCAAAAGAGAGAGTTGAGGGAATTGACTCCCTACAGCTGATAGCTTTAAATATAAGCTACAAAAATTAAAATTTTAATTTAAAGCCTCAAGGCATTTTAGGTAGAAAAATTGCGTCCAGCTAACGCCTTGGCGCAGATTCTCCCTAACCGTCAACTCTCTCCTCCCAAGCTAATCTCTGCGCTGCGGCACAGTGCACTTACTGCCAGTAGTTTTTTTTTGTATAGTGCGACCTTAAGATCATGGCACCGATACCACAGGATCAAGAGGATAAATTGAGCGATTTCTGCAGGTCATTAATACAAGAAGACCTAGGAATCGATTTTCTAGAAAATCTCGAACTGCTAACGACTGGTAGTAAAGCAGCCAGATCACACCGCCTTTACTAGTGGCTGACGGGGAGATACGTCCCCGAGAATTTTGAACCGGCGGAAGACGTCGACGCAGCCATTGAGCGACGTGTAAAAGCGCGTCACCTCATGGTCACACAGGCCTGCGAGGAGTTTGCAAAAGCAAACGATGACGAAATTGACGTCGAAACCGTGCACCCACTACAAATAGTGCGGGACAGTGAGGAGGTGAATAACCTCCTAAAAATCACAACGACGGCGGCAATGACAGCCACGCAGGTCGAAACTCTGGATATCCAGACATTGGGGACAAATAAAGATGAGCTCCTCATCAATACGTCCTCGCTTGTCAGGGACTCGGACGAAATTAGAGCAACTCAGTCAGAGCAAGCTCTCGAAAGGGAGAATAGATGGCTGCAGGATAGGCTATTAAAAGCCAATATAAAGATCGCGAACTTAACGCGAACAAGTTCGGCTATCACATCGAACCAGAATCAGCCACAAAGGAGAAATGTGACATTCCCAAACGAAAACGCGCCGGCGAAAAAGCGCGAAACTATATTTGGCAAACAAGCGTTTGCAAATCTCGCAGGTTCACAGGCCACACCATTCAGACACGGCCGTTACAACACTGACTTAGCGTCGGCGTCGGCACACATCATAGCGCCACCGCCACCCACGACAATGGGACATGTATGGCCAGCAAATACAGTCAGCTGGATACAAGCGATATGCCCATCATGCGCAGCAACTAGCGCATATACGTCTTCGGTAAGCTATCCGCAAAGGAGTGGGTACTAAACAGCACCGCCTGCTTGTACAACGCAGCCACAAGCGTTTACGACGTGGCCCCACACATATACGGTGAGCTCGTCAACACGCCCGACGTACCCATACCTACCCCCACAGACGGCTGCACCGGTTGACCCCACACGTTCAGCCTGGTCGGGGGGGAGTCTCCCGCCCTCGGCGGGAAGACAGTCGGGGTGAGGTAGGTCATACGCCGACCCCGGATGCCGTGACTTAGGACAAATTGTCCGTCGATGGAACGTAAAGTTCACGGGGGAAAGTCATGACAACTTTGACTTCTTCCTCACGCTCATTACGGAATGCCGCACAACTTCGGGGCTTACGGAAGCAGAGCTTTTCCAAGCTCTGCCAGAGCTTATGACTGGCATCGCAGCGACGTGGTTTCGCAACGAATGCAACCAGTGGATCAGCTGGGCTAATTTTGTAGCCGCAGGACAGGAGTGGTATGGCTCAGGCGAAGAAGTGCAACGCCGCCTGATTTCGGATGCGCAAATGCGTACCCAGTACGCTGGTGAGCCCATACGAAATTTCTTAACGCAGATTAAGAATATCGTGCGGCGAGTTCAACCTCCATGGCTGGTAGAACGTCAGTTGGACCTATTCCACAGGAATATGCGTCCTGAGTTACAGGATCGAGTCCGACGAGACGAGGTTCACAGCATGGCAGATCTGCTGCGAAGGGCCACTGAGGCTGAACGCCTCTTGGAACTCAGGAGTGCGTTCCATGAGCCATCCCCACCGGAACATTTCTACTTGCCAGAACCGGCATACAAGCCCAAGGCTAAGGCTACTGAGGCCAAGAAACAGCCCAGGGTTGCGGGTATAAGCGAAGCCCAACCTTTGAGCGCTAGCGTACAGGAAATAGCGGCTATCCGGAACGAGCAAGCTGCCCTTCGAAAGGCAATTGAGGAGCTGCCAAAGAAGCTGGCTAATCCTCCAAAAATTGCGAGGTTCAACGTGATGGATGAATACTCGGCAGAAATAGTCGATGAGCTGACCAAGAAAAAGGTCAGAAAATCGGAATTGGACGAAAACATGCTGAAGCTGCTGCTTGACCTTTTCTACGTCGAGAAGCGTCGAACAGGCCTGGCTAAATATGCTAATGAGCCAAAGCAGAGTTCTCGCGCTTCAAACGGGCCCCGTCAACAGGGGCGACGATCACCCACGCCTCCTTCGCCCAAGGCAAATAGACGCCGAGATTCGGGCTCACGCTCACCGAGGCGAAACCCGAACAAGGGGTCAGGCACGAAAAAGTCTGGCACCCGGAGAGACAGGTCTCCCTCGCAGGGGTCTCAGCCACATTGCTACGGGTGTAATCACCTAGGCCACTATTCGCGGGACTGCCCTAATAAGAGGCAGGGAAACGAGAGGAGGCAATCGTAAGCGAGGGTATTACGCCGCCTCCCTCTCCCGAACCCTCACAGGCCGCGGTTACATCGGAGGACGCGCGCCGGTGGTGGCTACAGCTGGAAGTAGCCGGGTACAAGCTGCGAGCGCTATACGACCCTGGCGCTACGCACACGGTCATGCGAGCAGTCGGGCTCCAGATAGCCAATTCCTGTCGTCGGCAACTACGCCCCACGCTAGGAAGCGCGGCTATGGCCGACGGGCGACCGTCACGCACCTTAGGCTTCGTCATCCTACCCTTCGAGTTGGGAGGGGTGAAACGGGACGTAGACGTCATAAAGTTGCCCGAGTTAGACGCTAACTGCTACGTCGGGGCTAACTTTATCAACGCTTTTGGAACCGTCCATGATCCTGTTGATAGAGTCCTGGTGTTGAAAGGACCAGGTACCAAGGTTCCTCTAGAGGTGGCGGGCGTGACGACGACCAGTGAGGTCCGACTCGCTGCCGTCGGGCTGGACGAAATCTCGTCCACCCAACAAGAGGAATTACAGACCCTCCTGGACCCCTACGTGGAGTGTGAAGCTCCTTTAGGTTGCACTACGTGGGTCGAGCAGGAGATTGAGGTCACGAGCTCGCGACCCATCAAGCAGAAGTGCTACCCGGTATCGGATAAGATCCAGGAGGTCATCCATGCCCACGTGAGCGAGATGCTCGAAAGTGGCGTGATTGAGCCATCCAATAGTGGATGGGCAAGCCTTGCGGTCATGATACGCAAGAAGGATGGCAAGTATCGGTTTTGCGTCGATTACCAGAAGGTAAACGCGGTAACAGCACCCGACGCGTATCTACTGCCACATATGGATACCATCCTGCGCAAGCTGAGGAAAGCACGTTTTATTTTGACCCTTGATCTCAGCAGCGCGTACCACCAGATACCGCTAGCCGAGAAAGCTAAGCCGGTGACAGCATTCACCGTACCAGGCAAGGGGCTCTTTCAGTTCCGATGGCTACCGTTTGGCCTGAGTAATGCGCCGGCGACGTTTCAGCGGCTAATCGACAGCGTCATTGGGCCGGAGCTCGAGCCCTATGCCTATGCCTACCTCGATGACATAATAATTGTCACAGAGACATTCGAGGAGCATCTCAAGTGGCTAGAGCATGTGCTGAAACGCGTGCGCGAAGCGGGACTCACCCTCAACCAAGGAAAGAGTGATTTCTGTCAACCCGAGGTGAGATACCTTGGCGTCCTCGTAAACCGAGATGGCTTACGACCGGATCCGACTAAGTTGCAACCAATTACGGCGTTTCCGGCTCCGAAGAATCTGAAACAACTTAGGCGGTTCCTAGGCATGGTTTTATGGTACCGGAAGTTCCTGCCAAACTATTCGACGGTAGTAGAACTGATCAACAGGCTGTTGCGTAAGGATCAGCCGTTCGACTGGAAAGATGAACAGCAACGATCCTTCGAACAGACAAAGGCTTTGCTGACGTCCTCGGTAGTGTTACAACGACCCGATCCCAAGAGTCCGTACGTGGTGCAAACGGACGCCAGCGACTCCAGACTAGGCGCCGTATTATCCCAGATAGTCAACGGGCAGGAAAGAGTACTGGAGTTTGCAAGCCGTTCGATGACTCTGGCTGAGCGCAATTATAGTGTGACAGAGCGAGAATGCCTCGCAGTCTTATGGGCGACGCGAAAATTCCGCCCTTATATCGAAGGGACACGCTTTAAGGTTGTGACCGATCACAGCAGTCTCCGGTGGCTGGTTAGTATTAACAACCCGACTGGACGACTGTCAAGATGAGCCATGGAACTTCAAAGCCATGGCTTCAAGGTTGAACACCGGAAAGGGACGCAAAATTGCGTACCCGATGCCCTGTCACGACTGTATGAGGATGATGAGAGTGGCGCTGTGGCAGCGCTCATGTGGGAACCCCCGACTGGAGATCCTTGGTACCAGGAGATGGTACAGAAGGTACGGGACGACCCACGTGGTCAACCGCGATGGAAAATCGTCGGGGGATACCTGTATGCATATCGTCCCGATTCCACGGTTGATGAAACTCTCGGTGACCTGGAAGCCTGGAAGCTGGTGGTACCTAAAAGCCAGCACGACCAAGTGCTTTAGGAGTGTCATGATACACCATCTGCCAGCCATCTTGGCCGCGAGAAGACGTTCGCGCGTGTCTCCCGGTTGTACTACTGGCCGGGATACTACCAGGATGTTGCCCGTTATGTGCGGAGCTGCTTGGTTTGCCAACAAACCAAGGTAGACCAGCGGTTACCCCCAGGACTTATGGGGCGTAGGATCATCACCGCTCCATGGCAAGTAGTGGCCGCTGACATGATGGGCCCCCTACCGAAGACAACGCTCGGCCACGAATACATCCTCGTGATCGAGGATCTATTTACGAGGTGGGCCGAAGTCGTACCGCTACGGCGAGCCAATGGGAAGGCTGTTGTGAGTGCACTGAGAGAGCGCCTCATCTGTCGACATGGTACCCCGGAAGCGTTGTTGACGGATAATGGCACCGAGTTCCGGAACAAAGACGTCGATGGGTTTTTGGAGAGCCTGGGCATACGGCACATGCTTACGCTGCCGTACCATCTGCAGGCGAACCCGGTTGAACGTTTGAACCGTACCATCAAGACCATGATTCGAAATTTTGTCGAAGCCAATCATAGGTCATGGGACGAGAAGCTGCCCGAACATGTGTTCGCTTACAACACAGAGAGGCACGCTTCCACAGGCTTCTCCCCCGCGATGCTTAACAGCGGTAGAGAACCGTACGCCCCAGGTACAATGCGCCGACAGGTCGATTCGACGGCCCAGCAACGCCTAGAGGATGAGGCAATAGAGAGCTGGAAGCAGCGTATGGAGCGTCTGCCGATGCTGCACGTAGAAGCAAATCAGCGAAACGATAAGGCACAGGCCAATGCCACTCGGCATTACAATGCCAAGCATCGCGACGTGGTCTACGCTCCTGGCGACCAGGTATGGCGGGAGAACCATGTCTTGTCCTCGGCAACGCAAGGCGTGGCAGCGAAATTAGCCCCAAGGTACGCCGGCCCCTTTACCGTTCAGAGGGCATTGGGTTCTAACACGTACGAGTTGGAATCCGAGAAAGGCACGCAATCAGGCCCTATTCACGTGAGGCAGCTGAAGCCCTACGTGAGCAGACCCTCAGCGACGGCGGGAGAAGATCCTCCTGAAGATTCGGGGTCCGAAGAAGAAGAAGTGGCTAGCGCTCCTCAACCACCGTTGGAAAGCGGCGAACAGGCGAAGCGCGACCCGCCTTTAGCGAATCCATCCAATGTAAGCGAGGCTGCCGGATCAGCCAGGCCAAAGCGAGGCCACCCGCGAAAAACGACCGTGGCGTCGAAGCCATGCGCCGCGGCTAAGACGCCTGCGATTGAAGGCAGACCACGCGACGACGTCCGAACATGCGACCCAACGACGGGTCAATCGCCGAGCGATATGCGATGGCTGCGGCCCCGTAGAATAGAAAAAAAATTGATTTTGTAACCGCCTCCATCCCAACTAATTGTGTTTTCTTCTTCTTCCCCACTTTTTGTTATTTTTGTTTTCTTGGGACAGAAGTATTACAGATTGAGCTGTTACCATCCATCAGTCTGGGCAAACTGATAAGGCGCCTAAAACGCACCAACACCGAGCGTGAGGCCAACGAACTCATCAACGCGTTCCAAAGGGGCCTCAACCTACAGGCGAAGGCGACTCCGCGGTTGGCTATCGAGCCCCCAAAAGAAGTCCAGACGGACTTCACGCCGGAAGAGCTATCCATCCCAGAGGTCCTAGAGGCTCCGCAATCGCCGACCCACGAGGCTCCGGCAAGCTCCGAGGATACCTGGGAAAGTATCCAGGAGTGTCTTGACCGGGCCCGTGATCAGGTCGTGGCGAGCCGCCGGGAGGCGCTCGCCGCGTTCACAAGGGTGGAGGCCTTCGTGAACAAGCACGGCTCCTCGGCCACGACCGCTGAAGCGGTGAGGATCACCATCATGGGCCGTAAGAGCTTCGTGGCCTTCTTTCAAACGTGGATCGAGACGCGTAAGCGTCTCGACGAAGAAGAACGCCAGCGCGTCGAGGAGGCCCGACGCCTTGAAGAGAGGAGGAAGGCGGAAGCCGAGGCTCGGCAACTCCGCCAGGAGGCTGAACGCCTTCTAAACAGGGACCACACAGTGGAGGCGCAAGCGATGGGTAATTCGCTCAGACCCGTCCGCTGCTATATGTGCAGGTTAAAAGGCGTCAAGCGCTCCAAGGAGTGCCCAAGGCGCTTGGAGCACTACCGCTTCAAGCGCGTAAACGGAGACTGGGTCCAGGAGTGACTGTAGTACAGGACCAGCCGATCCATGGCACATCAATATTTTTTTTTTTTCTTTCTCTTCTTTTTCTTTTCTTTTCTTTTCTTTAATAAATTGTACCCCACTTTCTTCTACCCTCCGTGTTTTCTTTCTCCTCGCCCACAGACATCGTCCTTGTAGCCTTCCTAAATGGCGCCTAGGTAGTAGAGTTGGAGACCCCGGTATCCAACGTCTAGCGGGGGGGTGTAACGGTGCCCCACCGTTAGGCCACGTTAGTAGGCTAGGGCAGGTAGAGAAAGGGGGAAAAAGAGTTCAAGGGCCCTAAGTGGGAAAGCGGAATGGGAAAGTAGGGGTAAGGGAAAAGAGAGGAAAGCTAGGAAAGGAAGCAAGGAGAGACAGATTAGCTTGGGCCAGCGAACCCGCGAGAAGCGAGTTTTTCCGTGTTGCCATCTCCTGTTGCTCGTTTTGTTTTTCTTTGGGGTGTGAAGTTGTCGTGTGAAGTCAACGCCACGGAAAGTGTTAGTGCCGTGATCTGACTCCGGAACCCGACGACAAGGGCAGACCAAGTCCAGATCTGACGACATTTATCTCCACTCACAGCCAGTAGAGACGCCTACTGGCCTCTGCGAGATCACACCAACTGCACCTAGTTCGGCCTATCCAAGGCAGCTTCGAGAAGCGACCTCACCGCCCTGCGCAAGTACCTGCCAACAGGCAGTCTGTTGTAAAGGGCAGTGGCCCTTGATTAGCCCGCGTAAGTCTGCCCGGTCTGCGTTTCCGCGCCGCAAGCTCGTCGAGCAATAGCGCTCGACGAGCGAGATCTCACACTCACACACATACACTACACACCAATTAATACCTTTATTTTGTAATTATCGCATAGTCACTGAATATATATTTTAATTTAAAAATACCCGTGAGTGCTACTTCTTTTGGTGTGCTTCAATTTCCTTCTTTATTTATAATTGCAAACGATCGTCGCGAAAAGTGACTACAGACGCCAGTAGCCGCGATACAATATTCCGCAGCGGTATCTCAGCGCACGAGACCTGCGAAATATTTTACAGGGAGTGTCAACGTTGGGTATCCGGGCAACACAGGCCCGGTCGAAGTGGAGGGACTCCGCCTCGTTGATCCGCATTGTACACCCCGTAACAGTGTCGTCAATATAACCTGATTTCCAATTTAATTCATGATAGGATAGCTCAAACCATAAATTTTCGGGTTTGTATTTATCATTCAGTTTGCGCCAAGCAAATGGTGGCTTAAAGAAATATACTTGAGGCTCATCATCTCCATAAAGTGGAAGAATCACCAACTTTTAAAGCACATAATCATTACCAGGCTTCTTAAGGCCCTGCATGTCTACCACGTACTCTATAATCATAAGGACTGACTTCACTGCTAGCATTTTTTTTTTAATTTCACATACGTGCTTCAATAAACGTACGTCTATTGGCACGCTTTTTAAAGTCTTAATTTGCTTGGAGCAGTCAGTTACAATGAGAGGCATGTGTGTAGAAAAATCTTTTTTATTCCACATAGGTTCTGATTTTTTCCCATAGTAAGCTTACTGAAAATTCTTGTAAATATCAATTTATATTTAAAACTAATTTTAAATAATATTAGAATTAGGATTTTCATACGAATAGTAGTCTGAGTTCAAGAAAATCTTCATATTGTTGATATTACAATGATGAAAGAGACTAGCATTAGATGCAGGCTTATTTTTTCGCTTTTCCTGAAAGCCCAAAATAACAAAACGATTGGGAGTTTTGACATTCCACACATGCCTAGAAGTTTTTGGCAAAAGAGGATACTCATACAACTCACAATTGCGGTAACTCGTAGAAATAGGCTTGTCTTTTGCAACAACATTAAGTAAACGAATTTTTTGTATGTCTAATGTAAAAGACACAAGCCACTTAATCTGAATCAACGTAAGCTAATATTTATAGAAAGTTTGATTGTTAGCTACTTGTATTACGGTGCCAACATCATCTCTTGATCTTGTAAGAATTAATTCATAATCTGCATTAACTACAACGTTGCGATAGTCAAATCAACTCAGCGAAACCAAATATCATACTCAAAGGTATTGGCACTTTAAAATAATAATGGTCATTAATTATAGATTTTTCTTCTTCAATGTTAATTCAACCAGCATTTTCAAGCATTAAACTCTGACTGAGAGAAAAACATTCCCATCCTTTCATTAAAGTTGTCAATCTTACATTTGTTTACTTGTCGAATTCTGAACCATTAAGTTCATATCGTATTTCTTCAAACATATGATAGATAGCGTTATTAACTAGTTTTGTTTTCTCAAGAGAACCGTCATCTTCAGTTGTTATAAGTCCAGAAACATGTAGAGAATTTTAAGAGGGTAAGAGCCATAAATCTTGATGTTAAATTAAGATGCGAATTTCATCAGTGCTATAGAATGCTGATGCAATGTGCGGTCAATGTGCATGAATTTCGTAGTGCGCAGCCAGCTCGTGGAGTACGATACCTGACTAAAGTTCAAGAATTTCTTCCATCACGACTATTTCTCGTTAACAGGCAGCGAAAGAAATCACAAGTTATTTGCCACCCAGAGCTCTTACTTTCAAGCCTGAATTTTTTTTAAACTGCAAGTTTTAACGTGTTAACGCTCTAAGCGTTCGTTGACAAGTAATCCGTCTTATCCATTTTGGTTTTTTTTATAGCTTTGTCCAATTTTTTTGCCTCGCGGATGAGTAATCGTCCGAATCTTTGATAATTTTCTTTCATAGCCTTGTCTAACTTTAATTTTGTTGTATACTATACTCATTTCAGTTGAGTTGTTTTAAGTGTAGCCCTATATTTATAGTTTCTCTACAAAAATGAGTCAAGTTACCTTCCTAATCAACAATGCGCACTTGGAGATGATCTATAATTTTAACAGCAACGGGTAAATATGTTATTTGCGATGGAACTTTGACAATCTTAAATACCGGTGGTACAGCAGAAAAAAATTTGTGAATAATGTGAATATTTTTTCCGTTTATATAGTCTCCACTAGTGAAATTACACTCAACTCTCAATGTGTTAACTTTGAGAATAGCAAGCGGTGAATCTGAGTTGTAAGTTTGAGTATCTCTAAGAATTCGTTCAGTACAGAATAAAAGACGGCCTATAGAATCATTTTATTTGGTCTGAATCTTTTGGTCTGAAGTCAATAGTATGACCACACGTTTTCACACTGCGAAGAGTATTATTGTTTGATTTAATGCTAATAGCTATATCCTCGGATTGTAATGCGTCAACCAAAAATAACTCAATATTTTGAATTTCGTAGCTAACGGTTGAAAAAATAACTACTTGACCACCTACGTAAGATTTATTATTACCTTCATCAATATTTGAAATTAAATTGAAAGTTAGGAGTTCTACTCGACCAAGAACGTAGTTATATGTTAAAGACAATTCGAAAGGTGGAAAATATTGTAATTCAAGAATAGATGATGTTCCTGATAAACCTAATGTCAATGATTCTTCCATTACGGTTCGTAAATGACTCATGTTATTAAAATATTTAAATACAGTTATATAGGCAGATAATGAAGTTTTTGACAAAAAAAGCTTAAGCAAAGATGACCGTAGTTGCATGTACCAAGATCTTGGAACCTTTCATAATTATATTTGACTAGCAGCCCCCCGTCTCGGCTTCGCCCGAGACTTACTAAATAAAAAACCGTAGTGTGTTGACATGTAATGTGAAACATTTTTAGTTAGAAAATTTTACACATATTCCCGATACATCTCAGAACAAAAATCTTCTTATTAAAAACATATTTTTTTTGAATCCATATAGTTTATTTGGTCAAATAATAAGGTGTAAAAATTCAAAAAAATAATTATGCTGAAAATTTATGCCATAAAATAATCGATGGCTATAAGAAGTTGTTGATTAAGTTTCTTCTGTGTAATTCACGAAAAGGGCTATTTTTTGAAGCTGTTAAGATTTTAAACCCCCAAAAAATGTATATTAAAAAAAAATTGTTTTTTCTCATGTCTCACAATTTTATTACCAGAGCAACAAAGTCCTGGACTTTAAGCCCAACATTTTTATTGCCACAAAAACACAAATACATTTTCTACTCATTAATAAATCTGAAGTAGGATCTTTAAAGATTTCAGAGATTGCTGTGAGGGTACAATGAAAAGCTGATCTCTCACGTAATGGACTCTTTAGTTGACGATTTTGACGCTGCTGTTTCAATCTCGATAAATTTTCTGCGTCAGTTTCTTGACGCCTCAAATTGTGTTCATTATATACATTTGAGGTTTTCTTTCCAATATACCCTTTTGCGACTATTGGTATGCTTACGACTTTTATGACCCCTAAAGGCTATTTTCAGTCAACTTTGTTAATTTTAATACATTTGTTGGCAAGGTAGTTCGACGTCCGATGGCCCTAAAAAAGACCGGTGAGCTTCTTAAGTTAACTCTTTCTTAACTGCAGTTAACAGCAATTGTGACTGCCTGGATACCTCAGGGTGATCTTCTCTGGCTTACTGTTGAAGACCAAGACTGATTGGGAGAAAAATAGCAAAGTCCGAAGCTTTGGGGCTAGTTGTAGTGCTCTTTTTCAACGTCTCCCGGTATAACGTCAAAGACGTTGGTGTCTAAAGCACCTTTTTTATTTGCAGATTCAGTTGTTTTGGTGATATTAGATGGGGAGATTGGTTAGTAAGACTTGTTCAGTGGAGGCTGTCCCGTTGGCTTAAATTTTTTTTCCTCTATAACTGTTATAGGTTTGCCCAGCGCAGACGTTGGAGAGGATCAGTGATTCCTGGTTGAATGCTTAGAGTCGAGAGGGTAATAAAGAGTCTTCGGTCACCGGGTTTTCCAGCCTTGCGAAGAACAACTTCGCAGGTGACGTCTGCCAGTGAATAGCTGACTTGGTTTAATAGTGCCCGTCTTTAGTTAATATACTTTTTTAGTCGACGAATCGCTTCCGGAAATGGTAATAAAAATGTATTTGTTGGCAAGGTAGTTTACACTTAGGTGGCCCCTAAAAAGAACCGATGAAATTGATGGTTAAGTAGGGAACGTAAATACTTATAATGGCCCTAAAAAGCGCCAGTGGTGAAACTTCCAGGCTATTCTTTATTATTATTCCTGATAATGAAGAGCTGGCTACGGGTTGCTTGATTCTTACCCTGGGAGTCTCGTTGTACGGAGACTGTGATGGAGGGAAGTACGCCGCTGACCCAAGAATATCTCGTCTCGGGTCGTTCCCCGGATAACCAACTGTTCAATTGCTTATCTTTAGACGGAAACATGTGGGTAAGCACGTTGGGGACGCGACGACCAAGAAGGTAGCCGTTGTGGCTTTCCATGCCCCTCAGAGCTGTTTTCCATTGCTTACATTTGTAGCCACAAATTCTTTAACTACACCAGGTGGGATGGTGGGACTGCCATACAACTCTGAAGAGTTGGTACAGATTGTGCTCTGGCTAGATATGTCTCCTGGTATTCTGGCAGAGACGGCATCGGTTGGAATTAATTTATTTTTCTTTGATCGCACTCGTAGAGATTCAGGGGGAAGGGCCTTAGAGAAGAGTGTCGTCCGTAACCGGGATACCCAGCTGCAGGACTATCACCAGCATTCTGTGAACAGCTTGTTGAGCTGCCGAAGCTCGACTATACAGCTATCGATACGCTCCAGCCTATTATAACCACACTTATTTAATTATGTTGCAGGTAGCTTCGATGTTATGTCGACGCCACCTAGCGGATTTTACTGAACTAAAGTAAAAAGCTGGCCTATTTTTGCAAAACTTTGAGCTCATTTATTGCTATTGTTATTAAATTTTTTAAGATAAAAACTATACTAAAACCATCCAGGAATTATCATGAATCAGTGTGCAAAATTTCAGCAAAATCGGTTCAGTAATTTTCGCGGTTAGCGATTACAACGGTCTTAGCGACTTTGCTTTATATATTAGTAAGATATAATTAACACTAAATTGTAGCATTTAACCAATCAGTTGCTGTAGGTTACCAGAACTGTCAGAATACATCACGTTATTGCCTTGTTTTCTACAGGCAACCTAGTGAGTACCAGGACCATTCTCATCATCGAGATTAACTATTGCTGATTCGGAAAAACGTGGGCCATCAGCTATCAGCTCATGAAAACACTATGGAGATGTGGTATTTACAAAATTTTTGCATACTTTATGAGATCATAGTCTGTGAGAGCTCAGTGAGGCAGTTTAACGTAGGAAATTTTTTTTAATTTTCTTTTAAGCCTTCTTCACGCCTTGGATGTAGACCTAAGCCGTTTTTATATGGTTTTAAAAATAGCCGCCTTCTAAGTTAGAGTGCTTCCATCTTTTTATTGTGCCTCTCATTCTCCTCTAGCTGTTTTTCAGTAACTTTAGCTTCATCAATAGTCCTGACAACTTTAGTTACACCATTAGTGATATCACCCATAGCACTTAAGCCAGCAAATACTGGGATAATGTATGGTAGAAATCCTCCAGTTTTTTATGAGATGGACAATACTCGAGGCATTACAATATTTTTTTGCCACCAACTTTTTTCACAGCATCCTGCGCTTCCTTTAAAGCTAAACTTCTGAAATTTTGAGCACTACTACGAGGAACCGTAAACTTTTAGGCACTTGGAATCAAACTTTTTAAAAGAGTCTTCTTTGGCTTTATTTGTTTCTTACTCACTTTACAAAAATTCGTAGTAGAGAATGATCCCATGCCGAGTTTGGATTTAAATTTCATGGCGCTGGTAATAGTAAAAGCAGCAGCTTTTTTCCCTAAACTAGCGCCCGTGGCTTTGAATCTTTGACACACCTTTTCAGCAAGAATTTTGTCAGCGGTGTTTCCTGCCACAATGTTCTCTCGATTTTAAGATTAGGCTATATCGTATTGTTTGCAAGCACGATCTAATGGATTGATACCTGAATTTTCACGAGCTAATCTCTTGGCTAGTTTAGTGATCGGTCCACAACATTGATATCCTGGTATGTGCACTTCTACAGGCAGTTTATTGATAAATATGTTTATAAGTCCACAACCTTTGCGACGATGAATGATCATTACTTTCCAAGGGCTTAACGATGAATGAGCTCGAAAATGTAAGTAGAACTCTATTTATAGTTTTATATTTTAGCATTCAGTCATCACGAGCTTCAAGAAGAGAATATTTTACTTCCTGTCATAAATTTCAACAAACTGATAAGCAAGATTAGGAAATATAATGAATGAGCTTGAAAGAATTGACGCATACTATTTACAGTATCATGTTTGAGTCTTAGCTGAGTCAGCATACAGCAAACATGAGCTTTATGGAACATAATTCTAAATTTCTTATCGTAATCTCAACAAAATAATAAAAAAGAGTAGAAAATACGCTGACAAATGAGTTTGAAAATATAAAGGCAAACCATTTACGGTATCATGTTTCAGTCTCAGTTGAGTTAGCATACCATAAACATGAGCTTCGTAGAACAGAATACAAAACTTCCTGTCGTGAATGTCGATGAAATCGTTAAGCAAGATAAGAAAATCAAACGCCATGGTGGTTTGCTACCCGATACGATAAGAGCTGTTCTCTACGGTCGGTCAAACTGTGGAAAAACAAACAGTTTGTTGGTTTTAATTACTCACCCCAACGGATAGAGGTTTCTAAATGTTTATCTGTACTCAAAGTCTCTAAATCAGCCAAAGTATAAGATTTTAGAACATCTGTTGAATCCCACAGATGGTATAAAGTATTTTTTATATATTTGGGTGATTTTTTTACAAACCATACGGATTTCAAGAAAATTTAAACAACCACTTTTTATTAGTCTGAAACATTTTTTACGGGTTCTACATTAAAAAAAAAATATACGGATACGAGGGTTTTTTTTTTTTTTTTAGAGGGGGTAGAAAATTCGAGATTTTCGTGGTTTTCGGCTCAAAGACTCATTCTCAAATGATCATAACTTCGGTTTTTTTGAGCTCAAGTAAACCTTTTTTTTTTTTAAAAGTAAAAGAGTGAATTTAAAGAAGAAAAAGGTTACAAGAAAATTAATAAGAAGTTTTTAATTGGTATAAACAATTGGATTGTTGAAATTGATTTTTAACAATTTTCCCTCAATCGTAGCACGTTGTAAGTATGACCGTTGCAATCTACGTCAAATTTTACATTGAAAATTCGTTTCTAATCGATGGAGAAATGATTTTTACTACTGGAAAATAACTAAATAAACTATCACGATTCGTTAAATTAGTGAGTCGGTTTCAAGGTACGCCTCACTTTTGTCGTGTGATCATTTTTCTTACTATTATCGCATAATATATTATGTAGTGTATGAAAATAATTCACAAATGAATCATTATTTAGAAAGAGCATCATTACAGACTTAGGTATCTAATGTAGACAAATTTTTACAATCTTTTAGTAGTAGTTTGAGTAAATTGTTACCACACTCCTTCTTAGTTAATAAGCAGAGAGATTTTTTAAATGATAAAAAAACTAATTTAATGAGAAATAAATGTGTTGTTATTTGCAACTTTTTTTAAAACCATGCTTTTGTAATACAAAATTTAGTCCAAGGTATTCACTGGAATAATAACCAAGTAATAATACATCCATTTTCAATTTACTACAAAGATGATAAAAATGAATTGAAAATCAAAAATTTTGTTTCTATTTAGAAATGTTTGCGTCATGATACTGTTGCTGTTCATCTCTTTTAAGGGGGCTCCAGCGAGCACTGGTACCAACCCGAAAACTATTCGGTTAGTTGGTATCACTTCTGTGAGTATATATCTATATATACGTGTATATATAAGCGAGCACCATCATCTATATATATGATGTGTCCGTACCTATGGTAAACAAACAGCAGCTTCTGTCACGTACAGAGCGTTTTATTTAGAATTAGTTTTTTTGTGTTATAAAAAATGAAAGAAATCACACATCACTGTAAGAGTCATCAAGACTTGCAGGATGCTGAAATGATTTTGCAACAGCAAAAAAGAAATAAAAAAGTAATTGATGATAACAAACAAAAATTAATTGTATTAAAATATATTATTAATGATAAGATAATTTATAAAATGGCCAAAGAATCGATATCAATAGAAGTATTAGTAGATGCATATAAAAAAGATCCTACAAATGGCATCACCTCATTATTATCTATGAGTGTAAATAATAAAGTAAGAGTTATTTCAAATAAAAAAATTATTGACGCAATTTTTGATAAAATAAAAAATAATTGCAGCTAAAATTTTTCAATGTTCTATTTTATTTAAAAAAAAAAATATGTGTAAGTAATCCATAGGAGAACACGATTAAAAAAGAGTTACAAATGACATGAAACTTATGTAAGTACTTGCAGTGTAATTCTGAAATATTCAAAAGCGCGCGCCTTACAAACAACAAGATGGCATCCCGTCATGACCCTGCTAATTCAATGACTTGATCAATACTTTACAAAATATCTCAAATATTTCCAGGGTTACCTATATTTTTGAAGGTACCATCTGAAAGCTGAGATGTTTTTCTATAAAACAGTTACAGTCCTGACATGTAACTCCTCAATTATTGTTAGAAAATACCGATGTTTTCACGTTGCTCTATGAGAGGCTATGTATAATGTACGAACTTTGAGAGCAAATATCTCAAAATTTTCCAGGGTTAGAGGGGTAAATCAGGACACCGTTGGAATCATCGTGTTTTTATCTATCAATTAAGCTACCTGTGACCTCCTTACTCCTCCCGCTGGAGCCCCCTTAAAAACAACTCGTGAAATCCATAAAAAAAAATTTAAAAGAGATAAACAAAATAATCTATTTCTCAGATGTTGCAAGCGGACAGTATAAGAATAAAAAGAATTTCATAAATCTTACTCATTATTTTGAAGATTTGTAAATGACGGCTGAATGGCATTTCTTTCTACATCACATACTAACGGACCATTTTACGGCCTCGGTGGTATGTTAAAGCGACTTGCTGGTAGGGCTAGTCTTTATGGAGTTAATGATCCCATCCAAACACCAAAAGAGTTATTTGACTGGGCTACAGAAGCTCTACCGAATATAACTTGCCATTATTCAACAAATAATAAGTATACAGAAGAAGAGAAACTATTATCTGCGCGTTTTCAAAAAGTCATTATGATGAAAGGCACCTTGAAGTATCAAAGTATAATTCCAATTTCTGTTCCAGAATTGGAAACGAAGCAATTCTCTATGAATGAAAAAAAAAGTATTGTGAAAATGTTCAAGTGAAAAAAACATTAACACAAAATGTACACGTAAAATTCTTACGAATTATAATCTTAATAAATAACTTTAGTACCAAAAATACTTATATCATGTATCAATTTTTATATGTAATATATTATGTGTATAGACTATTGATACATGGTACAGAAAAAAATGGTAGAAAGAGATAAATATGAAGCATACCTTGCAACCAACTCATGGATTTTACGAATCGCGATAGATTATTTAGTTATTTTCCAATAGTAAAAATCATTTCTCCATCGATTAAAAAAACATTTTCAATGTAAAATTTGAGGTAGATTGCAATAGTCATACTCACAATGTGCTACGATTGGGGAAAAATTATTAAAAATCAATTTTAACAATCCAATTGTTTATACCAATTAAAAACTTCTTATTAATTTTCTTGAAACTTTCTTCTTCTTTAAATTCACTCTTTTACCTTTAATTAAAAAAAAAAGGTTTACTTTAGCTCAAAAAGAACCAGAGTTTTGATCACTTGAAAATGAGTCTTTGAGCTGAAAACCACGACAATCTCGAATTTTCGACCCCCTCTGAAAAAAAAAGAACAAAAAAAACCCTTGTATACGTATATTTTTTTTTCAATGTAGAACCAGTAAAAAAAGTTTCGGGCAAATCAAAAAGGGGTCGATCTCAAAGGTGTTCGGTTTATAAAAGAATTAACCATTCACAAATACTAGATAGAAATAAGCCAGAACTGGATCGAATTTATGGGATAAGAAAAGAAAAAAAAGCACAACATATACTTCGTGATTCGGCTATATATTTTAAAAATAATCAAACTCAAATAAGTGGTCTGATATTTAATGACCGATGGATTGACGAAGTTGCTGGTCAAAAAGCATTTTGATAAAAAGCACATGACACTAGAGAATTTAGTTAAATACAAATAAATTTTGGAAACTTCAACTGCGTATTAAAGAAAATTCAACAAAAACGAGATGATTTATCCATACAGTAGTGGCAAAAAAATCAGCGGTTATCTTAGTCACACTTTTGATATAAATTCAATCGTTGAGGAGATTCGTAAAGCTAATATCATGTTTTGAGTTTTGTTTTTCAATTTTACGTCAGTATTAAAATGAGCATCGACGTATTCGGACGTGGATCAGCTAAGTCAGAAGGTAGTAGTCGAGGTCCTTGAGAATTTAAGCTCACCACAGATGGTCAATTTGACTTAGAAAATTAAAGATTGTGCAATGTTGCATCAGCTATTCAATCTCATGATGCTGTAAATCTTACTACTTTAGACTAGAAAAAAGTCTCTTTTTGGATAAACAGAAGAAAATAAATGTACATTGAGCAATTTAAGTGATGTATTCTTAGAAACAATATCAAATTTGCAGAGTGACATAAATACAGTTAAAGAGATTGTAGCACACATGTCTAAGATGAACCTAAAAGATATTCAAGAGTATTGTATTACGTGTAAATTTGTATGGCTGCGTGTGCATAGAAATATAAGAAGTAGACTGCTCGTTTCTATGTACGGCGCTGAAGCACGGGTAAAAAGAGACACTCTGTACAGAGCGTGGGTATATCTGCGTGTGCATATATGTTAAAGGAGAAAGTACGTGGTGTTAATAGTGGTCATTCATGTCCGCTGTTTCTTGCATCAGTTTGTCTGTCAATTGTATGAATGTAAATGCACCAACACCAAGGCATCAGTCATAAAGTGTATGTGTGTACCACGTGTTGGTGTATAAATATGTCCATTTACGATTGTTGAGACTGTTTAATAAAAGTGTGCTTTAACATTGATTTTTTCATGACATTTTAGAATAATTTTTTATATACTTCATTTTGGAGATTATTATTCAGGAAGAAGTGTGTCTATTTCATTCTCTACAAACGAACTTTTTGCTAAAATATCCGACAAGGATACAAACGTGTAAGTTGCAATTTAAAAAAAAGTTTTTATCATTTTTATGTATGGTTTTTATTGGTTTTCTTATTATTTTTTATATAAGAAAGATAATAGGGCACATAGATGAAGGGAGTGCTCCATATTAAGTTGGTACGAATGTGGGGTGATGAACTTATTTCATAGTACAAAGATGACTTTGCTATTTGCAAGGTAAAAAATCAGAGTAGTTATTCAATTACGCACAATCAATAAATAATCATCATACTAATCATCTAATTTTTCGTTTCAATTCACAAATAATTAACATTGAACGTGGGTATACCAAAACGACTAAGTCTTCATACTCTTCACAAGAGTTAGTCTCCTTCGAATTAATAATTCAGAGTCATACTAGCATCAAATTTTGGGGTATGCATGATATTAAGCTGCGAGAGGAGCCACTGGCTATTCAGGATGTGAATTTTGAAACTATTAAGGACGAACACACTGGCTCTCTTATTCGTAAGTATACAAAACAATACTAATATTAATTGTATAAGCTATTGTTAAAATTGTTTTCGTTTGTTCATTACAATTTTTTAATGGTTATTTTTTTAATTTTATTTACAATTGTTAATGTTTTCAAGTATCACAGGCTTTGTTAAAACTACATTTACAGCTATCTCAAATCGGCTTGGGAATTCAAAGTATGGGTCAGGAGCTATACAGATCGAACTTTTAAGATAACAGTCAACGTAACTAACTATTCATCTGTTAATTTTCGGAAGGGACAGCATATTTGTGTTACTGACTTTATTAAAGATACAGGTACGTTTATATTTATTTATACTTTACAACATTCTATTTATAGATTTTATTGTTAAAATATTTTTCAGATGGACCAGTTGTTACAGTTTGTGCAGATTCCTCAGAAGTACAACTACATGATTCTGTCGAAGATGTTTCCGAAACGGACGCGCTTCAAGGGATAAGCACTCCTAAAAAAAGAATCCACGAATCTCCATAGTTCGTCATTTTTTGATAAGTTTTCAATGTTTGTCTATGATAACTTCAGAATTATTATTTTTCATTTAAAGTTTTTTCTTATTATTAAAAAATTTACTTTTTTTTACTAATCATACTTAACTAATTATTTTAAGAAAGTTTTAAGTTTCTACTTATTTTCTGTATGCATGGAATCATGATAACATTAAGTATTTTGATTAATATGTATTACGCATTGTAAAAAGACTGAGTAAACTGAATATGTGTTCGTTAATAATAACAATGTGTGTGTAACTATTATAAAAAGAAAAATATAATTTAATTACATTATAATATTAAATTCTATGTTTTTCATCCTCTGGGCTTACAAGCTCCTTTTGTATTTAAATGAATGTATACTTTAAACTCATTATTTCATGTATTATTGAAATTACGTTGGACTTACAGCTCCATGACCTAGGCACCCAACTTTATTTTTAAAAATTTGGAATTGCACTAAAAAATTGCGCGAAATTTCCACATTTTTTCTGCTTATTGAAAACAAATTGCGCGTGTTTCCCTTTTCAAAAAACGGAAAAACGCAAAAATCAAGCGCAATTTTTTAGTACAATTCTAAATTTTTTAAAATAAATACGGGTGCCCAGGTCACGGAGAATGGACTTAAATTTGTATTATTCATGTGGCTTAATAAGAGTTCATGCAACACAACAAACCTGCATATTTATTTTAGCCTGTATAAGTAAGTGGCATGTTCATAACTTTTTATTTTTTTCTCTCTTCCGATGACTTCTAATGCAGCGCTTTCAACGTAAACACCCAACACAACCATCTAAAAGAATATTTTTGTTAGTATTGGCACCGACTCTATGAGAGAGAAAGAGGAAAAAGGGATTGGAAAGGGTACGGGGGTGACAAGCTACTAACAACCTAATCTTATACAACTTGTTCCACATTCGCCGGGACGAGTCCTCTCCAATGCGAGTTATTGGTGGTTCCAAAATATAGCGTAGAAAAATATCAGCTGGCATTGAAAGGGCTGCATCACGCTAATTTCTTATGTATAAAAACTTTAATTTAACAGAAAAATCCAACCAGTTGAAAAGCAGTCGCAATCAACGAGTACTACGTGTTGATGCAGACAGGCAATAAAATTAAAGGTATGCTTAATTATAATTTCAATGAACATAACCTGCCTATAAGTGGCAGCACGATTTACAAGTGTTCTTTTCTGCAAATTGGAACAACTTGATAATTTTTTTTGATAAAAAATATATCATCATTAAACAGCACGACACATGGATTCATTCTTCTTCTTAGTTAGCTGGCTTTACATGCTGGATGATGTTCAATTAGTATGAGGTAATAAAATTTAGTATGTATACAAAAGCAGTCTACCATTCAATTTTAAAAATTCTTTATTTTGATTGCAAGATGATAACTAAATTTTTAATGTCTCATAACTAAAGAATGTAAAAAAAAGTTCTTACTTTTTTTACGAACAAAGTCAAATTAAGAACTTCAATTATACTACCTTGGTTGACAAGGTACTGGAAGTGTATTTTGAAATCAAAATTTCATTTCAAAATCATACATATTACTTTACTAGAATTTTTATACAAGATATATTTTAATGAAATTATATACAACAAATTGACTCTAGGATTTAGGGTTTAGGTTATTTTTCTTTACTTAATGGCTTGACATCCATGAAGATGATAAAATACTATCAGCTAGCCTATGAGTTTTTGTGTAAACACAGGGCAAAACCAGTCTGTCATTGTAAGTTTTGAAACTTACATGAAATAACCAAAATTATCATGAAATAGCATCCAACAAGTTTACTCTTACTTTGATATTTGCTTACTTGACACCTACGAGGATGGTAAAATTAATTTAGATAATGAGCTTTAATGTGTACGTAAGCCAATATTAGTAGTCTATCGTTCAGTTCTAAAAGTTATCAAGTTTTTAATGTTGTTAGCTTAGCTTCAAGTGTCTTACTGTACATGCAACTTACGTGTGTCTCAAACCTACTGGATAGTAATTATTTTTAACTAATTAATTAAGTAAGTTGTGAATATTTAATAACAGAGAAGTTAATTCTATACGAGAGAGTTACATTTTGTGTTCAAAAAAATTTATTTTTTCAACTTTTTATGTTACATGTTTCAATATTGTTAACTGTTGAGATAAATTCTATTATCACGAGCAATTTTTTTTGTTTCTCATTTCCCAAAACCCGTTCTATCCCTCCAAGGATTTTACTTAGGGTCAACGATAAAAGTTTTTGACAACGTTGAACATGTAAAAAGTTATTTACCATTGTTAACAAAAAAAATTTTATATTCAACGTAAAAAATTGAAAAAAAAATTGTTATTGAACACATGATATACCATTCTTTTTCGTGGAATCAACTTCTCTGTTATTAAATATCAATATCTTACTTAATCAGTTTAAAAAAGATGCTATATAGCAGGTCTGAACCACCTTAAATGGTACCAAACGAACACATCTATCTTGGAAACCATGTATGATAACGATAGTACGATAACACCAGAAAATGTTTTTTTTTGTTTTCGTTGATTAAAAGGTTTTACATTTTCACTTATAACTTGAAAAATAAAATCAGTTTTTTTCATATACTCTCCTAATGGCCAATTCATATGCATTTTCAGGTTACCGTAACTGCCACAAATACACATTTGGATATGTTTATGCATTTTAATCATTGTGTATTAAAATTTATTTTACATTATAAATATGACTTTTTTAGGTTTTTGTCATACTCCATGGTAGCTGCTTTAATAGAGAAGATTTTTTTAGTACTTAACATTATGTTCATAAGTAATTTACATTTTATAAACTAAACTTTTCTTATCATGTAGCAAATAAAATTATACTCCACTTAAATGATAATCATTTATTTTTCCCATAATTTTATTCACAATTACATTACAATTGAAGAAAACATTTACCAAACTTTTACTAATCTTTTAACAAACTTTTACCCAATTTTTACTAAACTTGACCAAAACCTAAGGCCTTAACATAATTTACAACCTACAAAAATATTAACTTTTAAAAACTAAACGTAAATTACAGCCACAGCCTTAATTACAACAACAACAGAATAAGCAACCGAAACTAAAATTATAACAACTAAATTAAAAACTAAAACTACCATACTCATCACCGCAATCATTGCTTTAATTGAACTCATAACCATAGTTGAAATCATCACACTAACTTATTTTATTACTGTCTATTTTTCGTTAAGCTTTTATTTTATAACATTGATGATGAGAATAAAATTGTTGACAAGTTGTTACAAATAATTTTGAATTCATTAATATACTACTTTTGTTACTGTCTCTACTCATTATTGTACTTTCATCCTCTTTAGTTATATTTCTTTCGATAAATCGACAGTAGCAAGAGAAGTGTATAATAAAACTTATTAATTTTTGTTTCAAACAATATACAATAACAGTAGCTACAGGATTACTTCAAAATATACGTCATCATTTATTGTGGATTCATTTATTTGGTTTCATTGTACATTAAATGAAGAAGTTATTTAATAAAATATAAATATAAAAATAAAATATAAATATATTTTTGGTACATGACTTTTTCAAAAATTTGGAACATTCATTTATTCATCATTAATTCGTTACTTAAAAAATATAAATACGTTGTTGTTTATAACATTTTTTTACATTTTTTCAGAACTTTCAGAAATAAAAAAAAAAATATTTCCGTACTGTATAAGAACAATAATTAATTTTTATTGCGTGTTATTCTTTTACAATTTTTCCTTTATAATTAGGAATAAAATTCAGAGTGGTGGGAGGAGCGCAAATATATGTTGCAACGCTGGAAACTATTTTTCTAATAAGGATGAACTTACATACACGCTTTTACGTATACTTGGCCCCTTTTTTTTTTGTGTTCATGGAAAAAAAAGAAAATAGATTTATTTAAAAATGTAACAGGTTTGTCTAATAGAAAACTTTGATAAAAAAAAAAATTAGAGCTTCATATAGATCTTATTAATCCAATTAAAAGTAATTTTTTCATAAGGTTACATTTTAAATTAAAAATTCTGTAAATTAAACATGTGAAAAAGGGTACAGTTGAACGATCTGCTTTTTTATGACGGTATTTCTTATTTTCTTAGAGAGTTATTTTGAAACCATTGAAATATTTGATGAAAGATCACAATCTTGTACTGGCCATCTGCCATATTGTTTATAATGTATTGTGCCATAAAATATTGTTTATTATAGTTCTGTTATTAGATATTGAAATATTTATTGAAACCATACCCAACTAACGCAGGTATACTCATTGCAACGATAATTGCACCACCTTTGTACATAATTTCGTTTCATACGAGGGATACTTATATTTATAACTATATTATTTGCCATATAATTTAAAAAAAGTATAACTTCTTACTTGGGTACCCAATCACCCACTGTACACTATTTTTTCCGAGCGTATTCATTACTAAAGTAATTCTTTATCTTTTGCTTCTTTCAACGCTAACTTAGTTAATTTCCAATCTCGACGTCCTGGACCATATTGTTTTAAAATCCAAGGTCCAATATATTATTAAATTAATACTTTTTTGTATCCATCCAATAAATGACTCCCCATTTAATGGGCAACTTTTTATTATTGAGCAAGAAGAAGTTGTGCGTTATCAGATGATTGAAAGTCCTGTTTTAGATTACGAACTAATATCTATGTTAGATTCTATTATTCGTAATAATAATATCTTTGCTAAATCCTACGAAATGATGAAGCAGGAAATAGATACTTAACTTCTGTTGGATAGCAATACGCAACAGCCTGAGTTACACTTATGGTTTTCATTAAAACCAGGTCAAGGCAAACGAAGATACAATTCTCAAAGAGTTAATGAAGTTACAGCTATCTTCAGTACCACAGCTGATGGAGAAATTCCAGAATCTTATATTACTGTGCGGAACAAGAACACAAAAAAATTAGAGTTTATAAGTTCTATGGATCCGAACGTCAAACCATGGATATTTCCTTTGTTTCATCCCTATGGTACACAAGGTTGGCACCAAATTATGATTCGAAACAATGATAATCATCAGCGTATAACTCGAATGGCTTACACGAGATATGGAATGACTATTAGATCTTACGAATTTAATCCTTTTAAAATGGGACGTAGATTGTACCAGCAATGGGTAGTTGACCATTATGTTAGAATAGAAAAAAATAGAATTCAATATTGCAAAAATCACCAAAAACAACTAAAGGCTGATACGTACAAAGATTTACATGATTATTTACAAACGTCTGCTCGTGCTGTATCGGCTAACGTGGATAAAACAGTAATTTTTCCTCATTTAATGGATCTTCTCGCCATATGCAACAATGTTACCAAGATGCCATGGCAATCGTTAATAGAAAAGGTGAACCCGATATTTTTCTTATAATGACATGTTATCCTTACTGGCGTGAAATTAAAGAAAACCTCTTACCGGGCCAACACGTTTCGGATAGACCAGACATCGTTGGACGAGTATTTCATTTGAAAAAAGATTGTTTACTTGATCTTATTATAAAAAAAAATTATTTCGGAAATGTTTCAGCTCATGCGCACGTTGTTAAATTTCCAAAGCGAGGCTTATCTCATGTGCATTTATTCATTACGTTAGAACGTGGTTACAAAATTTTTACGTCTGACATAGTTGATAAAGTAATATCTGCTGAAATCCCCGATCAAATTTTCAATCCTCCATTACATAAAATAGTTATAAAAAACATGATACATGGTCCATGCGGGGATTAGTGTACTGTCAGTAGCAAGTGCTCTAAAAATTTTCCTAAGCAATTTCAAAATAAAACAACTTTATATGAAAACGGGTACTCTAATTACCGTAGAAGAAACACAGGCATAACATATGAACGGCCAGGAAACCATTTAGTAGATAATAAATGGGTTGCTCCTTACTGTCCGGAACTATTAAAAATGTCTAATTGTCATATTAATGTCGAAGTTGTTTCTAGCATTTTATCAGTTAAATATTCATATACATACATTCATAAAGGTCATGATGCAGCTTCTGTGATTACAAGAGAAACAGACGAAAGCAATACTATTAATCACGATGAATTTCATAATTTCATTGAAACTCGTTATGTTGGTCCAGTAGAAGTGTGTTACCGTATATTAAGCAAAACATTGCAAGATAAAAGTTATACTATTATGAGATTGCCAACACATTTACCAAATGAACAATGCGTTATAATTCCAGATACTATTGAAGACGCAATCGTTATCAACAACTTGAATGCTTCAAGTAGTATGTTACTTCATTATTTCAAATTGAACAAAAGTTGTGAGGAAGCCAGACAATATTTTTAATCGGAAATTCCAAGATATTTTACGCACAAGAAAACAAAAAGCAATAATATAACTACAGCTTCTTGGAATACTCGAAAAAAATAATTTAACTGTATAGGTTGTATGATTTCTGTCAGTTCAACTCAAACTAAATTATTATTTCATTTAAGATTGCTATTACAAGCTGTTAAAAGGGCCAAAAGTTACAATTATCTTAAAACAGTAAATAATATTTCACAACCATCTTTTGCCGCAACATGCTTAGCACTCGGACTTATAGATGATGATGACAAATGGACTAAAGCAATGGAAGTAGCAACGCTTTGGATGATGCCTCAAAGTCTTCGTCTTTTGTTTGTTCTCATACTTACACACTGTCAACCGATTCACCCTGAAAAATTGTGGAAAACATATAAACGTGCAATGTTTGAAGATTTTTTACAAACAAATGAACGTGAAACAAGTTATCAAATAGGTTACTCTGAAATAAGCAATTTAATACAAAATGAAGGTCGAAGCTTAGTTGATTTCCCTACAATGGAATAATCTATGATAAACACATATTATAACTGCCCAATAATATCAGAATACTCATTCGAGTAAAATGAACGTCAATATAAGTTGAATGCTAAACAACAAGAAATGATGGATATCGTACTTAAAGCTGTTCAGGATGAACATTACAACGGTTTTACTTGTTTTATTTAGATGGACAAGAAGGATCTGGTGAAACTTTCGTATACACTACTTTTTAAAAATATACAAATTTGTTTCATGGCCTTTACCGGAATTGCCGGAATTTTACTACTAAATGGTAAAACTGTTCATAAAACTTTTCTTTTACCAGTTCCTATATTTCAGGATTCTTCGTCACATATTAAAGCACAATCAAAAGAAGGTAAATTATTGAAATATCCAAAACTTTTTATTTGGGATGAAGCACCAATGGCGCTAATATGCTTTAGAACTAGTAGATCGGACCTTAAGACATGTTATGAATAACAATTTGCCTTTTGGAGGAAAAATTATGCTTTTAGGTGGAGACTTTAGACAGTTTCTCCCTATTAGATATCATGGAACTCGAAGTCAAACATTAAATTTATCCATTAAGCATAGTTTACTGTGGCATTATTTTTTGAAATTTTTACTGCAAGAAATTAAATTTGCTCAGTTCTTATTAGATGTAGGCCAGTATGTAGACTTGTAGACTTTACTGCAAGTATTTTAAATGACTTGAATAATAATATTCAACTCGTTAATCGTTGCATACTACAAATGGAAAGGTGTATTGTTCAAGAAGTATTTGGAAAACTTATAGTAGAAAAAAACTTCGAAGAAATGAGTATGTGTGCTATTTTATTTGCTAGAAACATTGATATCGACGACATTAATGACCAAGTTACTGATTTATTAGAAAAATCAACTAAACATATGTATAATGAAATTTATAGTATTGAAAACTGCAATAACGGTGAGCTTACTGATCTTTTCGTACCAGATAATATACCTTAATACTTCAAATCCACCGTCACTGCCTCCTTATACATTACGTTAAAAATAATTTAATTATTTTTTCAATTAGAAGTATAAGTATCAATAAAGGCTTATGTAATAGCACAAGACTGCAAGTTATTGATTTTTCTTATCATTTATTCAAATGTAAGGTTTTGACGGGAGGTTAATGCAACAGTATTGTCTTTTTAAATCGTATTACGCTTTGATGTGAGAACGAATATCTATTAACTTTTAAAAGAAGGCAATTTCCAATTAAATAAGCCTTCGCAATGACTATTAACAAATCTCAAAGACAAACGTTTAAGAGAATACGAATCGATCTCAGAGGAGATTTCTGTAATCATGAACATTAATGTGTAGCAATGATTCATATAATATAATTTTATTACTGACCCACATAAAAACCTAAATTAAATTGTAATATACAATAATTTTTTCTTGAAAATACGTTTCCAAAAAAATATTTAAAAATTCATACGTTCTCATAATGTTCTGAAAGAGAACCGACTTTTTGTCAGCATAATCAATATTATTTATTAGCTGTTGGAATCCCTTCTATTTATTTACAAATACTTTAAACAATTAACATTATTTGTATTTTACAAACTCACTTAAACAAATAAATAATTTAATAGACTGACTGAATGAGACTAATCATATATCATGCTTGATAGAGTGTTTCATTCTATTTACAAATTTTTTGAATAATAGTAAAACTGACATTTGCAACGGTTTCCATAAGAAACAAATTATTTAGATAATTTGTAAGGGAATTTAGTAGCTCCAAAATGTTCTTACCAAGTTTTAAAAGATATTTATTTATCTGAAAACGATTTACAATTTTATCCAGAAATATAAACAAATTGGCACATTATTTAATTTAATGCAGAATACGCGTCTTCACACACATGATCTTTTTTCATGTATATTGCAAATGAAATTACATTTCAAAGATATGAATCTACATCGATCGACTCAATCTCCTTAATATTCTTCTGTTCTGTTGTCCAATCATAATAGATTCATACATTCAATACATTATTGCTTACTAATTTATCTTAAATACTGTTTTCGGCGCACATAGCGTGCTAATTAAATTTAGTCTAATTAAAAGCGTCACATAAAATAAAATTGATAATGATGATAATGATAACGATAGTAAACATGATGATTAATATAATCAAAGTAGTTTTGTAACACCAAATCTGTTATTTTGAAGAACCGTTGTTGGCCTGAACTGCCTGCGTTAGATGATGAAGTAGTCAATACTTTTAGCTGCTCACTACAGTTTTAACTAAGCTCTGCTAGTTAATGCTGCTCAAGATATAGGTTTTCTTCCACCACTAGAAAAATCTCTTCCTTTACATTAGCTACTTTTTCGTTAGTTTTCTACACACTCTCCAGCTCTTTGTTCTTCTGTTATTTCAATTATATAGTGGCCCTAAGGCAGTGTATCTGTAGTGTTTGATAAAAAATATCGTTTATTATCTCGGGAACTAAGAGAAATTTTATTTTGCCTCTCAGTGTACAGGTTATGATGACGTGATCTTATATTAATTTGCTCTCGATTGATGTTTATAATTTGGTCACGTAACCATTCAGTGTAGTCGCTGAAGTCAATAGGTACTTTTACGACGTTACTCTTAACACCCTACACTTTCCTAATCACATGTCCATTTTCAACGAGAATACTATACATTTTACTCGAGTATAATATTACCATTGCACTCGTCTTTTGTAAGCTTAACGATCTTTTCATTTTTTAATGGCATCATAAACTTATTATTTTCTGCACAATCTTATGTGTGGAATTCATTAATATCAAATTTTATTATTTTATAAATATCATGGTTCGTTATCTCATACATCAAACTGCCTGTGTCAGTGTATCAGAGTTTATAATTATTTTGCGTTTGGTAAGCATATAATCGTAGTAAAAGTGATATACAAGTGTCTTAGATAAGTCTAATACACTAAGTCCAATGTATATAACCTTTTATATCATCACTTCTGTGCGTTGTAACTGTAAGGCTACAAAATACTCATCACAGCTGTAAAAACTTGGCTTTGCAATGTACGCTGCCACACTATAGCGTACATTCTAATGATTTCAAAGTTTGACACTGATACGTTTTCTCTCATTTTTCATTTTTTTTCCAAAAATAACATTATTGAATAGTTTGAAAAGCATTCTTTTGAACTCATTCTTAGCCTTTTTTCTCTTATTGCTATTGAGATCAATATATTCTTTAAGCCACGTACTTGGCAAGAATTTAAAGACTCGATAGATTTTTGTCAGTCGTAATCCATGATTCATCGCTTGCTTCAAGGCAATATATTCATGCTTGTTATTTAGTGTTGTAATTAACTTAGGCTGCTTTAAACCTGGAGCTAAAATGTGTTTGGAGCAAAATGGCAAATCTTTATGAAAATAGTGGAGCTCCTCTGGATGCTCCAAATTCATTTTTAAGACATATCGGGAAGCACTTTCGTTGCCAATATTATAAGAATCATGGGGCTGTTGATCAACATTTTTGACTCACTAAAATTCACCATAAGTAAGTTTTTGAGTCATTGCCCAACCCTATTAATTATTGACATGAAAATGTGCTATATATCATCCAGTTTTAACTTTTTCATAATTTTCCATATAGTAATTATTAGCTTCTGCATATCTGTTCAAGCACTGACTTATTTCACCTCATATGCCGTTTTCAATTAAGATAAACATATCTATATCAGTAATGAGTTCTAGTAAAATCTGAAAAAAATTTTTGATTAATAACTAAAACACAATTGACATTACATTCTTATTCATGAAACTTACTAATGTTTTTTTCAACATGGCATCCCAAGTGAAGCCTGGAGTAGTAAAATAGTGTACGGAATCTAATTTATAAACCTTAAGGAAATTATTTTTGAAGTTCTCAAATACCTTTGTTATTAATAGTACATCAGTTTTGAGGTAAAGATCTGAAGACTGTCAAGAATTAGAATAATCAAAAGTTTTCCATACTAATTGAGCATGTGCATCATATAATTTACTGTAAAAATCATCTTTAGATGGGAGCGATGTTTCTTCAAGTTTTTCAAATGATGCTATATAATGGTACGAAAATACACCTTTTCTCTTTAGCATATAAATTTTCTCTAAAGAGTATTTATCGTCTTGACTGGAAACCTTTTCTACAGTGTCATATTGCTCCAATGTTAGCAAGATCCCAACATATCAAACGATGATGGCAACAATCCATACGAGTCAATGAAGCGTAAGTTTATACTTGTCCCTTTAACGTACTTAGTGAAAGAATGTACTTTTCTTTCGTTTGAGGTGTAACTTGTACTTTTCCGGAAAAGCCAGTTACAAGTGCTTGTATAAATAAGTGGGCATCATAATAGCTGAGATTATGAAAAACTATTGGTACTGCTCATGAGTCTTAATATTTGAGATTACATAAATTGTGAGCTCGGCCTCGATATCTGAGTTAAAAAAGCGAATATAAGTTTGAAGAGAAAAAATTTCTCAATTAAAAAAGTAATGAATGTAATATTTACTCTCCAGTAAAATGACAATGGTCATGAACTTTTTCATCATTTTTAATAGACTCCTCATGTATGTGACATATATCAGCATTAAAAGAATCAAGGTTCTCATCTTTACTTAAGAATCTCATTGGCACTGGATTCTTGTACATGCTCTGTAAATTTAAGGTGAGATTTCGCATTTCTTTTACAAACCAAGCAGCCAGAATTCTCATTGTTTTTTAGTTTTTTTTCTGTAGTAAATATATCGTGATTTCGCGTTTTTAAAACTGCCCTTTAGATAATATCCTATACTTAATGCTTCATGGTATTGTGTTGTTCGATCGCTATTACGCACAGGTTATAATAAACACTCCAAGTCTGCGTACACTATGAATGGTATACGATTATTATTTATGTGATTTTTAAACTTTGAAGTTCTATTATCATACGTCGGCAAGCTTATTTTACACTTATTTACTTTAACGCACTCCCGTATGTGTTTTTAACTTTTTATCAGTTGTGAAGTAATGAAGACAGCGGTCGCAAATATACATTTCTAGTTGATTTTTTTGTTAAAGAACTTTTTACCAACCTAAATAAGTCTTTAATTTATATACGTAGTGATATTTTATATCACTATCAGCACTACTATTACCATCCTGCCTTTCTTCTAAATATTCTTCTCTATCATCTTCTACCTTACCTTCATCCATTGCCTCAGCATTAAGAAAATCTTTTCTATCTTCTTCTACCTCATCTTCATCTACTACCTCAGAATTAAGGAAATCATCATGTTCTTTGTCAATATTGTTTTGTTTCTTTGATTTTTTCTAACTATACGTATCAACATAAAAAATTTTTATGAGCAGAAAATTAATGTGTTAATCCCTTTTTTTGCAGTCGAATGAAAGGGTAAAGTTTTATGATTATTTGTACTTTTTCTCAAAAAATATACGTTAATAGACACATCATTCTGTTTTTCAAATTTTGAAACTTGCTTCAACTGCACTGGAAAGGTGATCCCCTCGAAATTATAACTGTTTTCGTATTGTGTATAATTTGACACTCGTGCATTTTTATTCACTGGATATAAAGCTGATAGAATGGCCCATTTAAAGCATTGCTCATCTGCATTTTGCACATCCACGCAAGCTTTTTTTTTCTCAATACAAATAAAAAGTTATATGTTAGATCAACTACTCATTGCATTGTACTGATTAACATTTATTACCAAATTTAAAATTGAGCGTAGAGTACATCTAGAATCCTGCTCCTGGAACTCTTTTATATCTGTAGAAATGGGCGTCTGGACATTCGTTTTAAACCGTTCATGTAGGTCTGTCGTATGAAAAATACATTCTGACTTAGTGATAAAATATTTAACTTCGACAGTCTCTGTATCATTTTTCACCATCAAAAACTCTTCTGCTAATACTGTTTTTATTTTTAAAGCATTCTGCTCTTCGAGAATTTCTCGCAATTTTGAAATGAATATTTTTTTCGCAGACTTAAAGAACTTTATAATATCTAAATGCTTACTATTTGCTATAACAACCGTTCTTATGCGTTTTTTAAAAGCACTAAGAAGATCTTTCCATGTCACAGACTCATCATCATCATCTTGATTGTCTAATTTTGCTCCGAGCCCTGACTCTTGCACTTCTAGCATTTTACAAAATGCTGCTAAAAACGTTAATAAAAGACACTAAACGCTGCTTGAACTTTTTATGTATACTGATTTCATATATTCTGTTTTTAAGAAAGCAGAAACGACAAAATGATATTCTTTACTTAATGAACACCTGATACACAATACTTACGCAATTTACTAGTTCTTTATGAATCTATGTCAATTTTCTTAATTTACGCCTCCTTATTACTGCACCGATGAAAATTACTTTATTTTATTAACTGAAACTATTCGTTAGCAAGGTACTGCGGTAACGAGGACTAAGCCAAGCAATGTTGGGATGCGCTTTCGGTTATGAAATGGTGTACATGTTCTCTATGGTAACTCAATCTTCCCTACAACCAAGTGGCCCCATCCCGCCCTACCCACCGCCTCTTCCCACGATCCGGTCATGCTATAGCTTGAACCTCCTCTTCCTCCCTCAACCGCTTCTCCACCCCTCATGATCACCTCTCCCCCCACCACCACTCTAGGGTGATATCTTGGGAGGTACCAGAACCGGCACAGTTTACCTACTGAATTGCTTTGCCGCCACCAAGCAGCAATTACCGATCACTAGGACCAACGGTAAAGTAAGTCACATGGCGACGTCAGTCAAACAGAATATTCACATAGGATGGCAAGACAGGCACCCCTTCACCTGTTGCGTTAACTGTCGACTGAGTAAGACTTTTAGCCACCCGAGTTACAGGGCACCAAACCTCACAAAGCTAAGATCTACATGCTTGAGGCGTACGCTCCTCGGCCAGTTGCGCAGAGTAAGTAACAGAGATTTTGTTAATTGTATTGCAGAAGGAGTTAGCAGCATCAAAGATAGCCTCAATTTTAGTGGTTACTTTTTCATTCTTATTGGCAGTAAAGAGAGCCTCACGGCATTTACTCGTCCTACCGAGCAACTTGGCAACAACCTTGTCAGTAAGCCTATGTGCTTAGGCAACTGTCAGCGAAGCACACTTCAAGAAGCATTAACCCTTACTACTCTCACCCATAGCTCAGGTAAGTAAGTAGTATCATCAGTTACAACACAGCCGCAGATGACCCAGTTAGGCATGCATACGGTAAAAGACGAATTCACACATCAGAATTCAGCATACACCATTGGTAAGGTAGGAGTAGCCACAATTAACAACCACGCTTCTTTCTCTCTCTCTCTCTCTTGTTCTCTTGCTTTCATAATCCCTGGAGCCATCTCATGCGGCTTACTCTGATAACACAGGCTCAGAATATACGCATACAATCACGCACAATTTTCACGGCAGCACTACACGGCTACTTTACTTTCAGATTTACCACATCTCCTCGATGTCTCGGCGCTACCTCACAGCAAGCTTCGGTGACGGTGGCCTTGTCAAAGGTAAGCTCTTGTCCTTGGTATCGTCGTACCAAATCGGGATGGCAGGCAGGTCAGAGTCCTGGCACTGGTTGATGGAAATGATGGCCTGAAACGCGATAGCGGGCACGAGGTCAGATCGTCAAAGCGGACAAAGATCATTTGTTGGCTTCTTGTTTTCTCTCTATTTCTCTCTCTCTCTTCTTACTTTCTTTATTACGGCTTATAATCACTAATCACTCAGAAGCTCTGGCTCAGGCGCGGGCTACTGCAGAAGTGATGCGTCAGGTCCACAAATAAGTGCGGCGTCGCACATCATTGCACTATATCAATAGGCACACTTCTGAATTCATCAACGAGTCGATACTCACACATACACACACTCGAACGGTTACAGCGGGCATATGTATACTCAGTGTCGATAAAAGCAACACTCGGCACATCACAACAGGTGCGGTAATTAGAAATATGTCACTATAATAATAATTACATAGGTGTATTTGTGTATCGTAGTTTCATAAGACACGTACACACAGTTTTGCATCTCTCAACGTCCTTTGGCCTCTCCTTGGTGCTCTCGTCTTCTCTCCAATTTCTCACACATGTAACATATATCAGACAGATCCGGGCCTTAATCAATCTTATAATAAATTACGACATTTCCATTTTGAGACACATTTCGGCGCTCACGGCTGAGGGAAAAAAAATGACTTCGTTGTATTTATCAACTGCATTTTTTTGAAGTTATACTTCTATAGGCACGTTATGCGCGAGGGTGAATCAACGATTTCTGATTTTGACCTTGAGAAAAAGTGTGACGGAAGTGGATTTTGCTTAGTTTGACCCCCTCCACCTCGCCCCCCGTTACGTACTTTCGTTCCCCTCTACACCGAATGATGCCACAGCCTATCATCCTACCACACATTTTGAATTTTATTTCTTTTTTTTAAGCCAATACTAAAAAAAAAATGCTTGCTATAGTGATGTTTGTTACTTGTTTTTTATGCAAACTTTTATTTCATGTATATTAATTCATTTGGTACGATTATTAACTAAATTGATAAATAATTTACTTAATAGAATACTTAAAAAAAATGTTTTTCAGAAAACTTGGAAATAAGTATATTTTAGCTCAGCACCTTCCTAATGTATTATTAATGATTTATTCCTATATAACTAATTTATTACTTTTACAGCATACAAATAATTGTCTATACAATTTTTCATACTTTTCAAAATTTTCTAAAATTAAAAAAAATATTTTTGTACTGTACAAATACAATAATTAATTTTTAATGTGTTATTTTTTACAATTATTTCATTCGTGATTAATGTGATAGTTTGACTTAGGAATGTTCTTAACATAGTTAGTGGGGGAAAAGTTCAGAGAAGTGAGAGGAACGTTAATGTGTGCAGAAGAGCAAGCAATGTTTTTCTTATGTGTATGTACTCACATACATGCTTTTGCGTACAATTCATCCCCTCTTTCTAAATTCGTTTTAAAACTAACTTGTAGGTTTATTTATAAGTAATCTTTTGTGCCTAAAAAATTTTGAGATTCCCACAAATCATGAGAATGCCATTTAATATAATTTTTCCATAAGTTTACGTGCTAAATATCAATTTTTGAAGATGAAACATACACAACAAAATCGTCCAGTCAAACGAGCTGCTATCTTTGTGGGTATTTTTTATGCTATTTTAATACACGTTTGACGTTTAAATAAGATCTGTCAAAAAAACTTACGTGTGATGAACGTCCTAAAGGGACATTCGCCGGCATGTAATACTACTGTCTTGAAGAAAGCGATACAACAGGATGGTTTTTCTTAATTTCTTATGTATATTGATATTTTGGGTATTAAATATGGACTAGGAATAACTGTGGGATTGTATGTGGTGGATGTGAGAGTGATGTTACATTTGTAATCAGCGTATATACAGAAGGAAGTTGTTTTGAAACCATGGGAAGATTCGATGAAAGCGCAGTCTTGCACTGGCAAGCCTACATATTATTTTTGTTGTATTATGCCGTAAGACATTGTTTATAATCGTTGACTCATTAAAAATTAATTGAAATCATACCCAATTAACGTAGGTACACGCAGTTCCATGATAATTGCACCACCTTAGTACACAATATTGTTTCATAGAAGATATTTTTATACTCAAAATTATATTGTTAGCCATATAATTTTATAGAAGTATAACCTAATACTTGGGTATCCAAGCACTTACTGTACACTGGTTATTTTTTAATAACACTTTTAATCAATGTTTTATTTATTTTACAAGCTGAATAAAATCATTAAAAAACTTTTGAACTGTGCAGCAACATAAATATAAGAATAATTTGCCGTTAGAAATATTAGGCTGTGTTTTATTGTTTATAGAATATAAAAGACTTTGACTGGGAAGTTAGATTGTATTGTTACAATACATAATTAGGATTTGAAAAGTGTTATCAATATCTTAGAATAAAAGATGTTATTTCAACGCATCTTCCGTCATTCTGGTTTTCAGCCATCTTGTATGTTGACTGAAGCGATAAACTATGCTTGTTAGGATTTTAAATACTTAAATTTCATGGTTCATAAAGAGTTTATGATAAGATGTTTGCTACTAGACTTTTTTTAATTCTTACCATAAGCTATATCAAACTTACAACTATCTTAGTTACATTGTTAAAGATAGTATCACTTAGATTTAAAAAAAGTGACATGAATAAGTTTTCAATCATCAGACTAATTAATCTAGTTTTTTCTTTCACAAAAATCAACAAACCTACTAGTAATTCTTCAGAAAGACTATAATTGAACGAAGACGTAGAAGATCATTGACTGCAAGTATGATCAAGTCCTTATTTGTTGAAAAAAATTGTAGCTTATAGACATGCCAAATAATCAATCCTATGTGGTATAAAAATATTGTGAAACACTTATCTACTTTTGTTACATGTTTTAGTTGTACTTTCAATTGTGGTTTTATTTACTCTTTAGCTCAAAGATATTATAATCTACTTTGAAACTGCGCAGCATACAAAAAAAATGAATGTTGTGTAAGTGGTTATTTGCTATGTTGTAGTATGATTTGCAGTTCAAAAGTCTATCAAGTTATATCTTACATTTTCCGTATGTTTGAATTCTTGTTTTTTAATTTTAAAATTTTTTATTATCTTTATTTTGTAGAATGCAGAATACAGAAATCATATGGATTTCATCAAAACCATTAAGTAAAATATTTCATTACTCCTCAAATGAAAGCTTATCAAGGCCTTTCCATAAGCTCTTGTTGTAACACTTTAAAATATAATCGGTTTTGTAAAATGAAATATGTTTCGTTTATAGAAAGGTTTTACAAAACATTCCTGGATTACTGTATCAACAAAAAAAATAAATATCTTGATTATCACTTTTTCTATGATGGTAATATTACCTTAATTTTGAAAAGATATAAAATAAGACTTTCTATACCTTTAGTTTTATTTATCGTACAATTGACCGCTAGTCTCAAATTAAGGAAATTTGTGATACTCTTCGTATAGCTATACAAATTACTTAACCTTCTTAAACAAAAATGTGTGTTTAAAACGTAAGATGTTAGTAATTTGACAGTTTTTCGGATAACAATAAGTATCTTAACGATTTTTAACAATTTCAAATCAACGTTATGTCAAAGGGTACAATATGCTTCTTGTTTTGGAAATTTTTTGTCATATGATTTTTTCGAACAATATTTTTACTATTGCTTGAAAACTTATGGCCTTTTGTATGGTATGTATTTGTTTTTAAAATCTTAATAATCTATTTATATTGCAACTTAGGACCTAAAACATGCAATTAACTCCATCGCCCTGTTGATTTGTGCGTTACACAAATATATTCGAAAGTATCAGAAAAATAAATTTTGTTTTTCTTACCATGGGCCCAAAGTGCAACTGCCACTTTGAGCCCTCGGGTCACACTTTGCGCCTTGGAATCACTTTGGGCCCGAAATTATACTTTGCGCCCGCGGTAAGAAAAACATTATATAGGACTCGGGCACTAACATACAACAATCACGCCCTCCGGACGCTCATGTTTGTTCGTGCCTTAGTGACGTAATGTACCATTTTTTTCATAAAAAACAGCTTATTTACTTCTGTTTCGGGAAGATTATGAGTTAACGAAGATCTAGAAAATAGTCTATCGAAGCAATGACATCGTTAATTGTCAAAGAAAACTGCAGTCTGTAAACTAACTATATAACCAACTGTTTGTGATATGGAAATAGCATGCTGTCAGTTATCTGAATTTTATAAATTTTTCAGTAGTACTTCAGATTAAAGTTTTTTAAGTCTTTAATTAAATAAGACTACTATAATCATACTCATTCATTCCCTCTTTCATAAAAATGGCAAATTCACGTTTGTCGTAAAGATTTTTAGATGGAAACCTTAAATTATTCTACAGTTAAATATTTCTATTTTCGTTTGCGTCTTTTTTCAAACGTCTTATTTTAGTCTTATATTGATTTTTTTTTTTTTTGTAGAGTATGTATGAAATTAAAATAAATTTCTAATTTATTTAAAATAGTGTTGATGTTAAGGAAACAGTGTATGGCTCTTTCACTAACAGAATATTATTCCTAATTAGTTTATTATATTGTGGTTTTTATTATTTTTACTTAGAAACAAAATAAAAAATAGGACAACTAACGAGAATTAAGCACTGCCAGCCCAACGACTACTTTTTTCTTTATCAAAAAATAATAAACTTATTTAGTGGAACGTTGTAAAATTTTTTTAACAAATAATAGATTTATTTTTTTTAAAACTTTATCATATCTATCTGTTATAAAGAATCTAGCCCTTTTTACCCTCTTGCAACTCTAGGCTCATTGTTTAACTTAACTCATTGTTAAAAACTTTTGTGAACCTTATAAAGGCTACTTTCATCTAACTTTGTTAAGTTGTAACATACTGCTTGGCAATGTAGTTTGACATTAGCAAGCCCTAAAGGACCGGTGAGCTATTTTGACTAAAGTTACCAGCAAACGTGATTTCGTGGATGATGTAGGGTGGTCTTCACAGAACTGCTATTGTAGCACTAGACTGGTAAGAATGAAAACCACAATGCTCTTAAACGTCGGAGCTAGTTGTAGGGCTCTTTTTTAAGGTCTCTTGGTGTTACGTCAGAGACATTGGCGTCAAAATCACCTTTTTTTGTGAAGATCAGTCATTTTGATGATCCAAAGTGCAAATTGGTTGGTGTCGCTTGCCTTTAAAGGATGTATGGTGTAAAGCTCAATCCAGAAGGCACCAGGACCCCCCAGTCCTCATCCATGGATGTCTTAGTGTATCCGTATGAATATTATGCGTGTGGGTTCGTACATGAGCGTGTATATAGTTGTCGTCACTGTAATCAGTTTATACGATGAGATGAGATTTATATGAGTACAAATACATTAAAAAATGTCCAAAGCCGATTTCTATGGTAAGTTAAACGGCAAAAACCTAAAATGGTTATTGAAATAAGGGAATCACACAGCTGGGAGGGAAAAAGAGCTAGTTAACATGTAAGAAACAGTAAAAATTGTTGAGATCCTCTGTGAAAAATTTTCAACACAATGAGATATGCATCATTTGTAGGTTATTATACTATGATAAAAATAATGACTTTGGGTATACATTTGTTCAACAACAAAAAGAGTTCATCGATACTCCACCAACGATTGAGTAAAAAGATATTAATTGTTAAAGCTTCGTCACTCCTTTTACCCCAAAACGTTTGGATGTTTTTTTTCAAAGGTTCAAAATGTAGAGAATGATATTTATTCTGTGTTGATTTTCTGATTGTATAAGATTTCTGGTTATGAAAAACAGATTGTTAATGCTAAACGATTGTATACCACAGAATATTTTGCAAAAAGAGATTGCTATTTGAGCAACGAAAATTTTTTGAATTATAACTCAATTTTCTATTAATTATCATGCACTCTTTTACTTTAGTTTTACAGTAATGTGTAGGGGATAGAATCTTTGTGAAAGGACAGTGTAGTGCTACGATGGAGAAGCATGTATCATATAAAGTAAGTTTGAGTATTAGTCTGGATGGAGATGTGAAAGAAAGTAACTGTTAGTGACTATAGGTCTATAAATGCAAACTGACTGCAAACATGTAGCTTTTGTTTTACTTCCTGTAAATGATGTTTATTCAGATAAATCTGTCATAGTTAAAGCAAGCTGTACTAATAAATTACAAACGTTTTATCAGCCAAAAAAAAAGTTTTGTGGTTCACCTGTTAAGGTACCGTAGTATAAAAAGGAACCAGGTTCAGAATATGATCTTAGTAATTCAGACTATTGTAAATGGTACAAAACTTATTTTAAAAATGTAATTGTAGCTAGGTGATACAATACTAATGTGTCAATCAAAATGATCGTTAAGCCTGCAAAACATATATGGTATTGAATGCGATCACCTTTACTCTACTGATAACGAAAAGCAGAGTATACAACAATAATTGTTTTTGTTGTGACAAAAGCTGAAGTTATTGAAGTTGTAACATTAACTCATGGACAACCAAATAATAAACACTCGCATGACTTAAGAAGTTCTCGTATAACTGCTAGTAAATTTTATGCTTGTTGTCTATTTTCTTCCCAAGGTGGTCCATCGCTAGCTCAGTCAATTTTAAATCCTTAATCCATTAATTCCAAGGCAGTTTTGCATGGACAAGTGGATGAAGTATATGAAGACGTTGCAATCAAAATATTCAACGAATACCATGAAAATTTCCTTGACATACAAGAGTGTGGACTGTTTATTTCTGAATCTTACCCATTCTGGCTGAAAGTCCAGACAGATTGCTTTCCTCTCTGACTGTGATTTAAGTAAAATGTCCATATTCTAGTGGTGGATATCAGATAAATAAAATTACAAAACCCTACCTAGAATAATATCAAAATAACATACGTTTAGAGAAGAACCACCCGTATTATTATTCAGTACAGGGTCAAATGCTAGTTACTGATAGATTTTTTTTATGATTTTCTTATGCATACATTTAAAGATTTAGTTAGAATATCCATAGAAAGAAATAATCAGTTCATAGCAGTAATGATACCCAAACTAACTGTTTTTTATGAATCCTACCTCTTGCCTGCAATATTTGATAAATATTTGCATAAAAACTTTAATGAATAACTGTAAATTATTAATTTACTATAAAATTAATTTATTTTTGAACGAGTTACTTACATAGGCTTACTCGTTATTTTTCATCATAATATTTTCTTTAAAGTTATATAACATCGTGTGAACACTAATTATATCTGCTATATGTGAACTCGGTGACTAGACAATCGTCTGTTTTTCATGACAGTTGAATAAGGTAAATGTCCAAAACCTTTGGTCAAAATTGGCGTAGAGGACTGTGACACCGTAGGGCGCAAAAATATCTTGAATGGTAAAGGCTATGTCTGCTAACACTAAGTCTTGAGATTTACACTTGATCATCAAGTCACATCTTTCAATAATCTGTCTGTCACTTGTGGAACCGTCATACACTGGAGGGCGAAACGAAAATATCCCTTCCAGGGTTCATCCAAGTATTATTTTTATAGTCCACCTGTTTGTACGTACTAAACATTTCTTGCTGCAGGCAAATCTACTAGTTGTCTACTTGGCCATATGTCCATCAACGACCAGTGCTTTGACATTAAATTTATCCAAGTTTCGCCAGTTGCAAATCATAGCAATCCCTTTGTTATTTCCACAAAATTAGAAATAATTGGCTACAAATAGTAATCTTACTAACCATAAGATTTTTCTTGTATTTTAAATAATAAACTGCTGGTTTCAAAGAATACAAAACAGTCATAAATTTATCATAACTTTCTATGCCAGTAGAATGCAATAGAGACTCTTGGTTATTTCTAAATAGTTCAATGTGACAACGATTTCCTGCAGTGGCTTGTACTCCAGCTAATTTAAAATTAGGATTACTACTTATTCTCTCTTTTTGATAACGGATAGTTCTTCGTTGTCGACAGAAATACTAGAAATAATTTCTTCACTACAGCCTATGTTTATTTCTGTAATAGAACTCCTGCCTAAATAGTTATTTGGGTTCAGTTCTTCGTAAGAGGGAGTACCACATACTTTCGCAGACTGTTCATTTTCATCATCAAAGTTTTCATGCATCACTTGCTGTAGTACGTGATCTGTTGGCAAGAACTGGTTATTTTCATCAACATTAAAAACTTTTTCCTCCTTTTCATCTTCATGCTATCCAGACTAAAAGATTGATGGTACAGAATTTTTACGCAAGCAAATTAACTGAAGTTTGTAACCTGTAAATTATTTCAATTTTAACTGTAAAATAAATTATGATCAGACAATTTTATGTATTGGGTAAGCAATAAAAGATAAAACAACATACTTACCATATTTATTGCTATCTGATATGATACACTCGGGATCAAAATGCTCGGAGCAAAGGCCGCTTCTTGTACTTGGCTTAAATGCAAGATTTCTCATAGCTGCGAGCCGTTTTTCTTGGAGGTCTTTGTTTTTAGAAAATTTAAGTTTTACGGTATTTTTACAGTTATACACACTACATTTCATTACTGTCCCATTTGTTCAAGTTTTTTCGCTTCTTTATAGCTTTGATATTAGGTCCACCAAGCGCAGACCTTAGAGTGATTCAGTCATTCTTGGTTAAATATTTGGAGTCAATAGGGTTGTTAAAGTGTGGAAAGGTGTGGTTAAATAAACTAAACTATCAATAGTTTATTAATAAGTAAGTTTAAAAATAAAGAAAACGATATACATAAATGTAAAGTGCGTGTGCTGTGCGACGGCACGATCTAGACTCCCGCAGCAGCGCTTACACGACTCTCTCTCACGCTGAGGCGAGTTCCCTCTCTATACCACTCACTCATGCATATGAGAGCGCTCACACTTACACGACCGTGTCTATCATTCGTGATAGTGTCTCTCAACCTATTATAGCGCTAATGTACATGTATTCTTAACACGCCTCCTTACATTTGCGCTATTTCAATTATACAATCAGCCATTCAAATTACATATATCAATTCATCATATCAATATTTTTCCATATTCTTATTTTTAAAATTTTACATATTTTTAGATTAAATAATCAATTTAGCAATTAGGATACATTATAACTTATAATAAGCATAGCATTTTACTAAATTGTTCGTGTTTATTTCTATTCAACGACTTCGTAAATATATCCGCAATATTATCATTTGTGTCTACTTTTACAATTTCTATTTTTCCTTTATTAACACTTTCATGAACAAAGTAATAATGCACCTCTATGTGCTTCGAATTTTTTGTAAAATTACCATGCTTAGCTATACTAATTGCTCCTGTATTATCTTCATAAATTTTTACAGGCTTTTTATACCCTATCTTAAATGTCTTTAACAATTCAACGATTAATTTAATTTCTGTTACCGCCTCGGATAACGCAACATATTCAGCGAATGTTGATGCTTTTGTAACTGATTTTTGTTTTCTTGACTTTCAAAATACTACATTTCCAAACAATCTTATAACAAAACCCGTTGTCAATTTTCTATCTACGTTATCTCCAGCCCAATCAGCATCAACATAACAATCAAGTACTTCTTCTTTTAAGTTTCCGCTATAAGTTAAACTTAACTCTTTTGTTACATATAAATATTTTAAAATTCGTAATGCATATTTGAAATGAGTATTATCGTAACAATTCTGAAAACGACTCAAATAATTTACCGCAAAGCTAATGTCTGGTCTCGTAGCAGAACTTATATATAACAATACACCAATTAAATTTCTATACTTAATATCTCTCTCACAATCATCAGATCTTTCAAAGTTCAAATTTACTTCCATAGGTGTATTATACATTTTACTTTCTTTAATTTCATACTTTTCTGCTAACGAGTTAATATATTCTTTTTGTGATAATTTCATTATTTTACGAGACACATCATAATCAATATTAATACCTAAGTATTCCTTAATTTTACTAAGATCTTTCATCTTAAACTTTTTTGCTAATTTTTGTTTTACACCCTTAATTAAATTTTCATTTTTACTGCATATCAACAAATCATCTACATAGATTAGTAAATAAATTACATCATCATTGCTATTAAAAGTGTATAAACAATTATCAACATAATTTCTAGTAAAACCTGACTTAATTAAATACACGTCTAAACACTTATACCAGGCTCTTGGACTTTCCTTTAAACCATACAACGCTTTTAATAATTTACATACTCTATTCGTTCCATCTTCATAGCCTTTCGGTTGATTTACATACACTTCAGATTTTACAAAGCCATTTAAAAAAGCAGTTTCGGTATCCATTTTTTCTATATTAAAGCCCATTTTACAACAATACGCAAGTAGTATTTTTAATGTCTGCGTCTTTGCTACTGGCGCATAAATATCATTTATTTCATCTCTTTGTTGAAACCCCCTTACTACTAACCTCGCTTTATAAATACCATTTGATTTTCTATTATACACCCATTTTACATTAATTACATTTTAATTATCTCTTTCCACTAGTTCCCATGTTTTGTTCGATTCAATACTTTTTATTTCTTTGTCCATTGCTTCTATCCATTTTTTACTCTCTTTCATTTGAATCGCCTCCTCAAACGTATCAGGTGTATCAACTTTACAATAATTTGCAACAATTTTATTTTTAATTTTATATTCATCGTAACGATCTGGGCTACTTCTTTTTCGTTCAGACCTTCTAGGAATTTTAAGTTGGTTATCCTCTTCTTCTTCTGTTTTGTTTTTCATAGGACTAGCAAAAACTTCATCATCAGATTCACTATCGAAACCTTTTTCAATTTCAGAATTACTATTTTCATCTGAGTCATTATCATTAAATCCTATGCATTTTTTATTATTTTCAATAACTTCAACGTGTCTAGCAACAATTATTTTATTATTAATCAAAACTCTATAGCCATTTTCACTATAACCAACTAAAATTCCCAGATCAGCCTTTTTATCCCATTTTGAACTTCTCTTTTGTTCAGGTTTTCTAACAAATACCTTACTACCATAAATTTTTAAATTACATACATTTGGTCTTCTACCAAAAAATATCTCGTACGGAGTTTTCTTTTCTATAGTATTTGTTAGAGTTCTGTTTTTCAAATAAGTTGCCGCTTGAACTATTTCCGGCCAATACGTTTTACTAATCTGCGCCTCGTCTAATAAACACCGCGCCATATCCATGATTGATCTATTAAATCGTTCAGCAACGCCATTCAATTCATGTACATACGCGGGACACGGTGAGATCACAATACCTCTACTTTTAGTAAAATCAAATACGCTTTTATTTAAATATTGCTTTCCATTGTCGCATCTTAAATACTTTACTCTTTTGCCTGTTATATTTTCACACTCATTAATATAATCAATAATACAACGGCACACTCCTGATTTTTCCTTCATTGGATAAACTCTCGCGATCTTACTATAATCGTCAATAAAAAAAATAAAGTATTTCTCACCCTTATTGCCCGTATTATTAAAAGGCCCACACACATCAGTATGTACTATTTCTAAAATTTCTTTTGCTCTATAACGATTATTTTTAAACGGTATATTGTGCATTTTGTTTTGAATACACGTTTTGCACTTTAAAAAATTACTTTCTAATTTATTTGGCAGTCCTGTTAACAATTGATTCTTACACATAGTTTCTAAATATTTAAAATTAACATGACCTAATAATCTATGCCATTTTTCTTTATCATTCATTTCATTTAAATCTTTATTCAAATAATTAACTATGAAATTATTTCGATTTATTTTACTTCACAAATGATATAAACCCTTTTTCTTATTTGCTACTGCCATTAAATTATTATTCAAATCGAAAATCTTAGCTACATCTTTCTCCGAAACTACTTTACCATTATCAGTAATTTTGCTTACACTTATTAAATTTAAATTCATGTCTTTAACATAAAGAACGTTTTTCATTGTAATTTCACTTTGCTTTCCAAAAGCATCAAAATACGTTATAATATTTCCGACCTTAGTAGCTTTAACAATTTTATTATCCCCAAGGTAAACATTTATAGGATTACACAATGTTTCACAACTCACGAAATACCTATCGTCGTTTATTATATGATCGGAGCTACCGCTGTCCAAAATCCAATGTATCACACCACATTGTTTACCTTTTGATTCGCTTTTATATGCCGCCGCTGTCGCCGAGTCTCGTTCTACTGTTGCTATCCAAGCCGCGCTGTTGTTGTCTCCTCTGCCTTGCTCGCTCCAATGGCACGTGTTATCACTGTTACTAGGCCCAGCTTGAGAGTTATGTGCGCCTCTGTAAGTACCTCTTCCCCTTGCTCCTCTATAGCCTCTCCAAGCTCCTTTGCCTCTGCCTCTATTCGGCCTTTGTTCTTGACCTTGACTTGTTTGACTTTGGTCACAGTTCTTTTGTATATGTCCATACTTTCCACATTTATAACACTGTAACTGTGTCTTATTTGATGAAAAAGCATTTGCTTTATTCACATTATCACTTTTATTACTTTTTATTTCAGCCATTTGAATTTTATTTTTAACATAATCTGCCGTCTGATCTGATGTTGGCAATGCATCTATCAATTCACCAATATAACTATATGACTCTGGCAACGTATTCAGTATATAATTTAATTTCTCCTTTTCACTAACTTTAGCACCAGCACTTTTTAAATCGTTCACGCACTTTTCAAAGTCTCCAAAGAAAGAAGCTGCATCATCGTAATCCTTTAACCTTAGCTTTTCTAGCTTATTTCTATACACAATTTGTAAAGCTGTTGATTCCTTTAGATACAAACTATCAAGTTTCTTCATAATTCCATAAGCAGTTGTCTCTTCACACACAAACTCCAGTTGTCTATCTGAAATGGAACTGTATATCCAATTAATACATCTTAAATCTGCTTCATCCCAATCACTTTTATCTGCAGCTGTCTTCTCTCTCGTTATATTAACGTCGACTTTCTTCATTTTAAGAAACATGGCATTCCTTTTCCTCCACATGGAATAATTCTCGCCATCGAAAATTGGAATTTTAAATTCATCATGACCATTACCCATTGTTAATAATCAAAATATACTCAGTAATTTTCACAGTAATCACTGTCTTTATATGTTACTTATTTTAGCACAAACCACGAAGCCTTTCAACCACGCTCTGCTACCATGTTAAAGTGTGAAAAGGTGTGGTTAAATAAACTAAACTATCAATAGTTTATTAATAAGTAAGTTTAAAAATAAAGAAAACGATATACATAAATGTAAAGTGCGTGTGCTGTGCGACGGCACGATCTAGACTCCCGCAGCAGCGCTTACACGACTCTCTCTCACGCTGAGGCGAGTTCCCTCTCTATACCACTCACTCATGCATATGAGAGCGCTCACACTTACACGACCGTGTCTATCATTCGTGATAGTGTCTCTCAACCTATTATAGCGCTAATGTACATGTATTCTTAACAAGGGTAATGCAGAGTCGTCGGGGGCCAGAATTTTCAGCCTCTCAACAAACAACTCTGCTCGTGACATCTGCCAGTAAATGACCAATTTGGTTCAAGAGTGGTCACCTTTACATAGTATATTAGTAGACAAATTGTTGTTAGAACTTGTTTTCAAAAATTTGTTTAAAGGAGTTATAAAAAATTTTTGTCAAAAGAACCGTCGAGATAAAGTGGGGTTAAGTAGCAATAAATATTTATAATGGCCTTGAAAATGGCTAGTAATCATACTATCAGTCAGAAGTTAGTGGTATTCATCCATAGATGTGGCTGCCCAAACTCCTTACGGTATTTCCTGGCTTGTTGTGGTAGCAATAAATGCTTTGGCAGCACAAGGTTAGTCGAAAAAACGGCCACGATGACCCTAAGGTAGTAGTTCAGTAAAATGACTAGAGGATAAATTTTTCTAAAATTTTTACGTGTGGCTTGAGTTTGCAATAATTCATCGCGAGTCCAAATTTGGAGATGCCTAGCTGTGTAGTTTCGAAGATATTAAAGTTTTACTGTTGATCGCTTAACACGTGAGAGATAGGGGTAGGATTCTAAACGAAATTATTCATAAGTCCTAATCAAAACGATTAATCCTATCAAAAAACGATGTGTAATAATTGATATTATAAATAAACTAAATGCCAAGTCTCAAGAAGCCTAGCCGTACAGTTTTTGTGTTTCAGATTTCCAAAGTTAAGAACTATCGTGTAGTTGCGTGAGAAGGACAATGACAGCTGTATAGTAAAGACTTTATAACCTATGCATACTCTATAGTACAGTATGCCAGACGATATACCTTTTTTTTTTTTTTTTTATATTAGAGTGCTCTACGTCCGGCTCCTTTTAATAAGGGCACTACTATGGGCACTTAGCACTTTGGAGAAGGAAGGGAAGAGGGATGGGAGGCCTCCCATTACTGGAAGGGGGGTAGGGGGAAATTAGGCAATTTTTGCTGCAAGGAGGTCGCCTAAACCCTCCTCGAGGAGCATTGCGTGGTGAAAAAGCACATGTGAAAAATCACAGAGGTACTTGCCCGTAAAGTCGCACTGGCCGGGAATCGAACCACGGTCGCCCCGCGTGCCAATCCACGACCTAGCCGACTGAGCCACCGCGCGCTCTACACGATATACCTAACTGAACTACTACCTTAAGCGTTGGAGCTGGTTGTGCTCCGGATAGATGTCTCTTGGTATTACACTGGGGACGTTGTGGGTAACGTTTCTTAAAACTTTGCTTTACATATTATTGAGATTAAGCTCAATATTGAGCTTCATAGTACTCGTAAGAGAGAAAGAAAATATTTATTTTTAAAGAAAACGTTATCATCTTTTGACATTATAGAATCTCAACTATACTTTTCATAATAATTAGTAGCAGGTCTAATTAGCTCTATAAATACCGTATAATCAAATGAGGTATTGAAATTATCTTTCTTTATTTTAACTACCTTGTACGTAGACTAAGAAGATGAAATATTTTAAAATATTTCTTGTCGATCGAAAGTTTGTATAATATGACGTAGCCTTTGGTAGTGTGAACTCCTCTCGATGGAAGAACTTGGAAGTGGACGACATGGTATACGCCAGTACGACAGAAGGCTAAGGTAGGTGTGACTTGAGGAGCAGAAAGCGATGCAGTAAGCTGAGTGGCCCCTTGTTCTTGTAACCTGTTGCAGATGACGCATTGTCAAATAAAAGCCTGGATTTTTTTCTGGTGCCACATGCTGCAGACGATTCCAGCACGTTTGGCCAAGTAGGCTCTAGTGACACAGTTACCACCGTGTAGCACCTGGGTGAAACCATGACATCACAAGGCAGGAGCGTATATTCTGTGCAAAATCAGTGGATGTTGCTCTCCACATCAAGTAATAAGCTATCTGCTTATCTTAGTAGTCTTATAAATGAATGTTTCAAATTTCAATTGAGGTTCGGACACAGCTTTCCATGTCAATATCTAATTATTGTTTAAACTTTGCAATACGCACGAAAGTTTCATGGGATATTAAAAAAAAATCATCACTTAATATGGTATTACAGAATAATTTACGTCTATGGCCATTAGTAAGAGGTTTATTTGAATAATTTAATTAATGACACCTTTTTTCGTTCATGGTAAAAGTAAAAGGTGAAGTAAAATATTTAATAGGTTATAGATCATTTTAATATTGCAATGAATATTAAATCTGATCTATGTATATATGCTGACAAAACACATACAATATTAACTGACTGAGGTAATATTAAAAAGGTAACGTGTCATGTCCAGCAATTTTCATTAATGTGATCGTTAAAAAAGTATTTATTACATTATTTGCTAATTACTTCAGAAAACTTATGAAAATAAATTGTCTATTACTATAAATGTTTGTCTATTGAGATACTGAGCTTGGCAGAAAGTACGTAACGGTCTTATTTAATTTTAAAGGAATTTAGAGTATTGAACTAAGGTTTATTTTAATTGCTTAAAAAAGATGTCAACTACTCTTGTTGTAAATAAAAAGGCTCTACTACAAGGCTATTCGATTTTTTGTATGGAAATGGTAAAAATTGTTTCAAAATATTTGTGTGGATTATTCTTAAAGTCTTGCAATAATATGCTGTATTAAGTTACCATAACCTAATGGTATCTTATCTGTACAGCTGGCTAGATACAAAGCAATCAAGACATACTTCACACGTTGTATAGCCGTAATTATAGTATACTGTATACTCCGTTGGCACAAAGTAAAATTAAATATATATCTTTCTAAAGTAGTGTATATTTTAATTCAGAGAATTAATATCAAAACGATAACGATGACAATAAAAAAAATTTGTTATACATATTTTTAATCAGCGTGTTAGTCAATAATAAATTTTGTTTTTACATCCATGCCTTTTTTTACATATTTTGGACAACATGTATGGCATACATCTTTCACGATGGGCTCATGAATTTTCATTTAATTCTAGATAGAGCACTGATACTACTTATCATATACAAAAAAATTTTTACTTGATAAAAAACGAGAAAATTTTTCTAGAGTTATAAAATTTTGTTACCTCTAGCAGTTACATACATAGTAAAACTAAACCTAAAGCTACTCGGTCTTCTGCTTGTGGTGTTGCGTGGCAAAAATTGATTTACAGATTTAATAACAAAACGATAACTATGACAATGAAAAAATTTGTTATACACATTTTTAATCAGCGCGTAAATCAATAAGGTGTGTGGATGTGAACATGTATATAATTTTACCACTGTACATTGAACATCCTTTAAGAATGATCAGGAAAAAAGTTTAAAAGTTAGAATCCTGCCAAAAAACTATTAATATATTTGAGCACATCAAGAGTGCACATCAATTTTTCCAGATTTTTCACTAAGAAAATTTTTGAGAAAATAATGTTATTTCAACACGGTCTCTTATAATAGAATAAGGTTATGTTACCTTTTCATTACAGTAAAGGTATGATAAAAATTCATTAGAACAAAAAAAAAGTTCCTGTAGATATCTTGGTACAAGAGCGAGATGCTCAAGAAAAAAATCGAGCCTTGCCACACATTAAAAAAAATGTAAACAATGGCAGTTCTAAGTTTTCAGAGTGCAAGAGAAAGTGCGCAATAAAGGGGACTTGCTGCATGGGCAGGATAAACGTCCTGTTCCTCGCCTCTTTGCATGATAATCCTGGACTTTTTTAAGAGTACATACTAACAGTACAAAGAGTTTTGCTGACTGTTAACATGATTCTGATATTGTCAACGTATATACAACAGCAATTTTTGTTTCTCTGCACAAATCCTATTCTATTAAGATATATTCATACAAACACACGCTAGCGGAGCTCCACTCACAACGTGCTCCACGTGCCAACCCTTCAGTAACAGATTATGCTATAGCTATCTTTTCTACATAAGTTTATTCCACTAGGCCTTGGTAACTTACATAATTAATTGTTAAATATGCAAAAACATCGCATAAAAGTAGATCCGACTAGATAAGGAAGACTACGGTATTTCTCAGGAATACTAAGAAATACATGTTTTGAAAAGGGGGCTGTAAAAAGACTAAGAGTCGCTTTTAGGGAGACATAAGCAGTCAACTGCTTGTTACAAATATCGGCAGGTTATGTCATGAAAAAAAGAGATCTGCTTTTAACTTATCGTTTTTTCTAGATGAGTCTTAGTGCCATTTTAGCTTTTTTTCTTCTAACTGTGATTTTTAAGTGTCAGTAAGTGCAACTATGTTACAAGATCTTCAAGTGATTGCAGCCGTAGTGTATGTAGTACATGGAAATAAAATGTAATAAAGTGCATTTGTGTAAGTATAATAATTTATTTTTTCCATCCATTTCATCCGTGGGCTGTAGATATTGTTAAATTAGATACAAATAACATGGCTACTCGAATTTTTCAATATTTCACGGGGTTGCTTTGTGGGTAGACAAAGAGCCCCAGGGGTCAAGGTGGTAATGTGGTAACCTTTACCCTAACAAGACTTATACGAAGACATATCTCACGCTTCATAGCCCACAACCCACACTTCATTACCCTAACGCTACCTCGAAAAATATAAGAAAATTCGATTGCTATGAATACAATTTTTACTCAATTTCATAATATCCTAAGCTTGCTAAGCCTTCTTTGGCCTTCTCGGACAATTTTAAGAGCCTTTTCTATGACTTCTTACAAAATAAGAAAAAATTCTGTTTATTCGTCTGTTTTTTTAACACCATAAGACTCTGTAATTTTTTTTGTGATCTTCTTGTCCCCTCATGCCATCCATCTCTACCTTTTAAGTGCTGCCTGCCAAATTCACCCTTACTATACTTAGAACTTATGTTACCATTCCAGTAACCTCACAACTTTTGAGAAAATTTAATAGATTTTTACGTTATTGTAACCCAGTAAATCTGTCCTGTATGTTTTTTTACCACACCTTGCATTATATAAATGAAACTACTAGTGCCCTTAACTATGTATATTTTTCTTTTTTTTCCATTATATTAAAAACTAGATATAAATTTTGGTACCTATCAAATCTGAAGTGCGTTAGTTTCTTTTGTCATAATTGTTTCTTTTGTTAGTTGAGTTTTACATAATACTAGCCCATTATATTTATCATTTATTAAAAGCAAAAGCCTAATAGAAATTAAAGAACAAGTATGTCATGTCTTTCTGTCTAATTAATTTTAATACACCATATGACGAAAAAAATGTGCTTATTCCATATTATGTACGATACTTTACTGTAAAGAATGATCGTTTTATTTCTATATAGTATGCTATATATAATAATAGTGTTAATATTTTTAATAACTAATAGTCTAAAACTATTAGGACAATAAATGAATAATTTTTTTAACGATAAGATGAAACAAACTTTTCTTAATAAGAATAAAGTACTAAACACATAGTATTTCTTAAATTTCATATTCAATACCTTTTGAGAAAGTGGCCTTGTAAAGTATAAACGGAGTGGATACAATTATTTTATAAAAACCAAAGAAAATCGGCTTAGCTGCACCATTTAATCATATTGTGGGGCAGAGATATGCCCTTTTAACTGAAGGAAATCTTTAAATTCTTTAATTTCTCATTGTGTATTTATAATAATTCATTTTTTATCACTGTTCTGATACAGTGATTATTGGTGGATGATATTTGGAGATAAAAAACGAAGAAAGTCCACGTAGTTCGACAATTTACGATTCAGCATAAGTATTCAGCAAACTGTACGTGTGCAGAATATTACGTAGCGTAGTGCTGCAAGTTTACCATTTCTATTTTTCTGAATCTAACAAAGAAAAAGAATTTTCTTATTATACTTTAAAATTGTATTAGCATTGTTTATTTGTACACAAATACAAATATCAGTCGTAGTGCATTAAAGTGAAAATGCAATTAGTACTGTAGAAAAGTATAAATAACCAAATAACAATGTGCTGAAACATATTACTTTTCACAACATATACGTGTATATTTCATAGATTTTACAAGTCTTTGATCAAATGAACTCATGAAAAATTAGTACTTAATACGTCTCTAATGATTTTGTAACAATTTCTTTCATAAGATTACTTATATTCTTATAATCTGAACTTAGCGGGAACCTACCCACATACATATGTTCAACCCTGCCAGTATTTTTATTATGTCTCGAAATCTATGAACTTTCCTAACCACCAGTACATAATAACTTCTATTAATAATGGCCAACACGATTAATTTTAATAGGTTACTAGATTCGAGGTCTTAGTGAGTGCATTTAAAATGTATATTGTGATTTTCTTATTTAAAAACCTATTGTATTATCTTAGGTCATTTGTTGTAACATGCCAATCAACATGAGAAAATTTCAAGAGTACACAAAAATACTGCGGACTCATTTTTGAAATATTCTGACTGGTACTACGTGCCTGCTTCTGTACATGAAGTTCTTTTACATAATGCTCAAATAATAAAGCATTACGAACTAGTACTAATTGTACATTTAACAGAAAAAGTATAAAATGCATAAAATAAGGATGCAAAATTATTCCATAAATTCAATACTAAGAAATGTAAGAAAGTAAACACTAAATCCAACTTGTTTGATAAGTAACTGACTTCTTTAGATCATTATACTTGTACTATTGAGATTAAAGAAAAAGAATGATAAGATTAAAGAAAAAAAAATTTGTAAAAACTATTTGAAAAGTAAAAAGTAGTGTATTGGCCTAAAACAGTAATTAATAATTTTGCTAGAACCTTTTCACTAGTTATTTACTATATCTTATAACTTTATACATCATTCTGTTACAATAATAATGAAAAACTGTTTTTTAAATTTAATTACATTTTGTTTTTCAATCGGTACATGTAACTTTTTTTCTTTAATATGACGTAAGCAGACTTGAGAGCCGTCCGCAAATAATTAAAGTTTCTAACTTATCAATAAGGTTACTGTAATTGCTTTGCACTTACCTTTGTAACATTATTTATTCAGCAATTATCAATGTTATCAAAAAAATAAGAGTATACAAACATTTTTAACAAGTCAAAAAGTAAAATAAGCCCTCAGTTGGCAAAATTGATTGAGAATTGAGGTGAAAAAAAAAAGAAATATTTATTTACTGTGGATTCAGAAATTTGCATCTACAGTTTTTTTAAGATGTTCAGATTCCAAATCAATTGACTGTTGTAAGCTATGTAAAATATCTGTTGAACGGTAGGGTAGAGTAAGAAACTCATTTATGTTAAGTAATATCTTATTCCTAATTCAGTTGGGTGACGTTATTTGCGGTAGTAATTTATTCTACATAATTTTTGGAAAAAAGAAGTATAAGCGCACATTCATTAATCTACAAAGAATAAAAACAGCTTAACTTTGGCGAGAGATATTTAAATATAGAGACAAAAAGTAAAAAATCAGATTGCATCTTATCAGTATAACATCTGATTTTTCACTTTTCGCCTTGAATTCTAAACTAATCTTGCCAAGTGTGGGTTTAATTTATTCTTTGAAATTTGAAGAACGAGCGTCTTCATTTTTTCGTCAAAATAGCCAGCAGTTAAATAAATAATCTAATAAACATGTAAAATTAGAGTAACATTATTGAAAAGGTAGGAAACTCCAACTATCTGACTGCTCTTGAATGTATACATCCTAAATAAGTCATTTATAAACCTAGTGTACATAAAGTAGAACGTATGAAAATTGAAGTCTCTAATAACTTTTTCTTACTACAAATTTATTTTTACCTAAAACAGCTACAATCCAAATAAGATTATACTACTAGTCTGCCATACTCGGACTCCTTATGCTAAATCTCCTAATTATGGTATTGAAATGTCTTAATTAGATGTCTGAAGGAATTTTAAAGTATACATTGAATGATAACTTTTACCTTGTTTTTTGCGTAGCGTTGACTAATGTATTTCAAACAATGTGTTATTTAGCAAGAATGGACGATTTTTTACCTCTGAGGTGAAGTACAGTTGACGTAGAAAAGAAAAAATTTTAAATCCTGCATGACAGATATCTCACAAACCTTCTAATCTGGAGAACAAAACGAACGATCGAAATCAGTTAAAAATTGTGATCTCTGGAAACTTTTAAGCAAAAAAATGTTTTTATCATGCTTTGTCCTTCTGATATTATTTTTTTAGTTTTATAATTTTGCTATAATTTGATTGAACATGTGACTGAAGCCTTTTTATTCGTTCTGTGATTGGACAAAACTCACGAAGAGCGTGGAATTTAAAAATGACTTTAAAAGGTATAGATGAAAAAAGTAATATTTGAAATAATAAAGATCTTGTAATGTAGAACAACTAAATTATTGATACTTTCAAATCCAAACAGATGAAATGGTCAATTTGAGAGAACGATTTAAGAAATTGAGTTCACTAAATTCAAGTGAAAATTAAAAAAAAAAAAATTATTTGCGTTGGTAAAATTATGGAGAGGTAAATACTATTTGATTTGGTTGTGCTTTTTAATTTAATTATCATGTTAAGAGTGAGTATATTACTTTACAAAGCTAAGATCTTATAGTATTTGTTATGGTATTGAAAATAAAAGAATTGTTGATGCAATTATTAGTTTGAAGAAAGGATACGAATAACAGATAGCAAGAAAACTAATTTTTCTTACTTTTAACAAGATAGAAAATGCAGGAAAGTTATTTTGTTCATTTGTACATTAAAACTAAATAACAAAACAAAAAGCATGTGTAAGTGTAAATTGAATTAAATGACAAAATAATTAAAGTGCATGAAGTGCAACTAACACAACTAATTCTTAAATTTTTTTATAAATTCTTGGAACATTTTGTTCCTTAAATCAATGTCTAGAAGTGTAGAACTTTTGACATTGTACAGAGTTTTGTAAGGAAAGAGAAACATTCTTACTGTAATGTTTTATTTGTTCGTGGAACTTGTCTTTATCTATCTTTACTTCATTTATCTCAACATGAAAATTTATTTTTAGAAAGTTACCTTATATATTCCACAACACAATTTCTTCCAACTGTTTCGTTTACTTATCTGATTGCAATAACGTTTACTCCGGCCAACGGTTTTTTTTGTATTTGCTCTTGACACAAAATACAGCTTCATAAGTGGCCAAACGTAGACTACAAAAATCATGGGTAGCAGACATAGTTATATTATTTTCATTTAGTTTCTTTTGACATTTGTATTAAAACATTTTAGTAAGTAAGCTGAAAATTTGACATACCTGATGAAATACGCTTACATGAGTATCTCAACAAAATTATTATCATCATTATTTGATTTGCTATCCAAGTAACTACAGCAAAATGAAGATTCTATTGTAAGACGACTACATTCGATTTAGATACAATTTTTATACGTGTAAAAGTCACCAAAAAATACGTTAATTGCGTAGACAAACTTATGTAAAATATTTTGTCTCACAGCAAAATTTTATAATAGAATATTAGTTCTAATTTATATACCTCATAAATCGACAAATAATTTTAAGTCTGAAATTCTTATGACCGTTGGACATATAGTATGAAGGACAATTTTTATTCTCACTTGTATGTTTGTAATTTAATGAGAAATTACCACTCTGCCACAATCGCTTTCGGACTGTCGTCCGTTTTTATTTTTTTAGTACATGGGTATATGTGTAGTTTGTTAAGATAACTACACCAATTAAACCACCCACATAACTACATACCAAGCAAGTACATCTTGAAATGTAAGTTATATATACTAAGAGGCTTCATATTAAAAATTTTAAAGTCAAATGATTAAATGAAGAACAGGAAAGAAATTCATTATACAAAAAGCAGACGGTTTTCTTTTTTTTATGTATTTTTTAAAGTTCTCAGTATGGCGCATTAGCGATCTTAACTGCAGACGAATATGATGGACTCTAATAGCATTTATAGTTACGTATTTTTATACAGCTGCGGCAAGATTAATAAGTCCAAAAATAATAAGAGAAAGTCCAAAGAAATCTAACACATTTACCGATGGCTAATGTATTGTAATTTTTTAATTAAAACTCAAATTTGTACTTCTACTCATACTTACACTTTTTAATTAGAAAAAAGAAAGTTTGACAAGAAGTTTCAGACTCTCATACTTAGTTAATTTTTTATCACATAGATATGGGTATAATTTTCTAAAAAACTGCATACATACATGCATATGACAAAAAAATTGTACATAAAAGAATTAATCATACTATTCCTTTCCTTTTTTTCTTTAACTATGAGCTTTTAAAGCGAAACCTTTAGTATGATTTTCAACTTAGTTTAAACTTGGTTGGTATGCACTAATGCATACATGCATGAATAATTTTATTTTCTTGAAAAAGTACACACATACTAACATATTCAAGAATTAGTAAATTTTTCAGGAGTTTCAACAAGATGATTATTACATACTGGATTTAAGAAAATATGTCAGATATCTAAACTTCCTCGCTCATTTTTTACACTGACTATCTCAATCTGACCCCAGATGCGTATAAGCACGTAAGTATAAATATAAGTCAAATCTATGACAGTTGTGTATAGCTTAGAGGGCTAACTCAACACACTGATAAGTCTAAGTTTGCAATCAAGAGCGAAACAATTTTACTTCTGTCCGATACTATTTCTCTTTTCTTTTCCTTTTGACTCCAAGCTTCCAAAGTGTCGTCTTGAAGTATGATTTCTAATTATAGTTCAACTTTAAAGTAATAGATGTGCTTGTATGCGCAGAATATTATTAAAAAAAAGTATACACATACACAGGCAATAAAAAAATAAAACCGTACTAAAGTCTAAAAGTTATTGTAAGACGGTGCTAATTCTTAATTGGAAATTATACGTATACGTGAAAAAGGAATATAAGATTAATGTGATGATTATCATTGTATAGTGGCTTTTGGTATATGTATGAGATTTTTGGATTTCTTTAATTCCTCTTTTACATCCTAGACTACCTACATAAACCTCACCACAGCAGCATGTAAGCGCTAAAGTGGAGGTATGATCTAAGCCCATCGTATTTCTTTATAGCTAAGATCACCAAAGCTCCACACTGATGAGCTAAAGAGATCAATCGTTTGACAACGTCTCATTTTATCGACAACTTTCTTTGTTTGAAATTGGCTTGAAAATTAATTATTTTAGACAATGGCAAGTTCTTTTATCTCTACAAGTATCAACATATGCGTGTGTATGGTATCCATAGAGATGATTATAGTTGTTGAGAAATTAACATTACTAAACAACACTATTTGGTATGCAAAAAAATTAAATATTTCATCACCCACGTGAAACATCTAGATAAAGGAACACTCAACAATAAGTTTTTTAAGCTTTCTTGATACTTAATACTCTTATACTCTAATAATAGATATCAATTGATAAATTTTAAAAATTGTCACAAGCTATTCTTTTACATGAGAAAATTGCATTTCATACTAAAGTGCAGTATAAAAAGTAAAGGTATCAAGTTATCAAGAAAGTATAAGGAACTTTTTTCTTGTGTGATTTTTTGTGAATAATTATAATTATAAAATGTGTATCTAAATAAATTAAACTAAATTAAGTTCTTGTACATGCACGTCTTTATGAAATCATGTTAATAAAGAAAGCCAGCTTTTACGTTTCTGCGGGCCAGAAGGTTACCGCTGCGTTAGGTAGAATAAACCCTTTTTCTCTACAGTAGTCACGTTGAAACAGTAAAAAATGCCAACGTTGACTTCAACTCAAGTTTTAGTATACATGTGATTGAGGACGTCGTTTACTAAACTTTTGTTGGAATGTAATACATCAATAATCTTTTACAATTTTCATTCTTCTTATTTAAGGATGGAATTTTAAGAATTAATAACTACGACATAAAATCAGGTAATAGGATTCAAAAAGAAAATTCTGATCGAAAGTGCATGCATACTAAGTTTAACAATTGTTTGAAGATTTCTAACGGCATTGATTTAAAATAAAATTATCCTTACACTTGTGCGTACATAAAGTAGTATAAGTTAATTTCTTTTTTTTTCCTTCATAGAAATTATTTTCTTTATGATAACGATTGGTTTCTGAGTAACCAATAGAAAAATTTTTAACGATCAATATTTTAAAAACCAAGTTAATTGAATTCAATTTAGAAATTTAATCAAAAGCTTATTTATAAGCTCTAGTGTATAAAATTGTTATAAAAAAACCGTGAAACGAAACTTTTCTCTTAATTTAGAGATTAAGGTAGTATTAAAATTTTTGAATCCATTTAACCACTTAAATGCATGTGCATGCAAGAACAGTTTTTTTCCATGATACAGAAGTCGTTTCATAACCCGAAACTCTGTTCATACGAGCATGAATCCTGATGAAAAAAAATATTTAAGAAATAAGAGTAAGTCCTGGATTAAGAAGGTTCACTATAATCTTTTAATGAGATGGTGAAGCGGGGTTAGAAGTTAAGAAGAAGGGAAATAAGGGGTGTAAGAACCTTACGACATTACCGATAGAACGTAATATAGTTTATTCCTATGTCGTAAATGCATCAATGTTAGAAGCCTTACGAAAGTTTTTATTTTTATTTTAAAAAATCAAAATTTTTTCTCAATTAGTATGGATACAAATAAAATTCAGAAAATCAAATGAATCCTTAGTATTTGAAGTATAGAAATTTTTTTTTTCGATTTTTAATCTTTACTATTGTAAGTTTTCTTAGGTCATAATAATTTTTCCGTTGTAGCCCGTGTCAAGTTGTTCATTTTTATTTTGGAATACCCATACAACTACATAGCTAAGAACATCGTAAAAACATCCGTTTATTTTTTACAACACATAGAATAAATCACGACTAAATAAGAGCTCTCAACCATTATCGATAATATGTATTAATCCTTCTTATTTAGGTAAAACAGTACAAGAATTCAAACAGCGCTATATTATTGTATTTTAATAAAGACTATAAGAAAAGATTTAGACTTTCCCAAAGAAAATCTATAATTCGAATAAAAATAATGCATACGCACCTTGACTTGGATACTGTATTGTTGCATATGGATTGAAAGTTGAAGGCAAAGGAGTTGTTACAAAATGGGGGTATGATGCTAACTGTGCTGAGCCAAACGGTAAAGGCATACTTCCTTGATTTTGAAGAGGATAAGGTAAATGCATTGGTATCTGTGAGTTTCCTTGTTGAGGTTGAACATCTAAAATCAAAAAAATTATTAGTTAATATATAACCATATGACTAATTATACATATGATTGAACTATATCGCTATAAATGACAGAAAAAGGTACATGGCCCTAAGAATTAGAATACTGTGTATACTGTCGTGATTGACAAAGTTACAACCGTCTCAGATTTTTGGTTAATCGATAATTTACACAGCAGTAATGAGTAAAAACTAGCAAATGAGTAACAATCGGGTCTAGAACTGAGTATGTGCTACGAAGCTCTCAAGTTATAAAAACCATAGCCCAAGAAACTGTGCTACCACGATGATTTTATGTCCACAGTAACACAGCAATGCAAAGACAACTAAAGTACAACCTGAATGAGGACCTCAAATTGCTACAACATAAGCAATTTAAAAAAAAAGTTAGAATCATTAGTACAAAGGATTATTAATCAAATAGTAAAAAAAAGTTTTCGGAAATTTGTAGCAGTTGTTTGTAAAATATAAAGATATGTCAAGTCAAAGTGGCTGAAGTCGAGTAAATTACCAATACAAAAGGTAATTTCGACTGTTTAACAGTTGTATCATTTTGTACTTAAAGTTGAGAAATAGGTTACAATTGCTTTAAAAAATAGTTGGCCCCTTAAGAAACTTCGTAATAATATATCATTTATGTTTTTAAATGGCCATACATTTAACAACTAACAACTCTTTTCAAATCTTGAATCATTAAGTTACAAAAAACCTCTTAAAGTAAGTTTTAATGTATTTCTTAAGAATTATATACAATATAATCAAATTAAAATTTCATCAAGCTGATCTGTACTCCAAAAATATTAAAAGAGTCAGATATAAGGAATCCCGAGACTTGTCTAAAAAAAGTTACAACAGGGTTCAGCAATTTTCGCAGTAAGTCAATAAAAATTAAATTATTTCCAAAACAAATCTTTACTTAAAAAAATTCAAAAAATTTACAATAAAGAAAATTTTTACGAATACTTGAAGATTTTTATAATGTTCAGAAACTTTATTATTTTACAATTTTAACTATAAAACAATTAGTATAAAAACTTATTGTAAAATGGTTTAGCATTTTCTTTGTACATTTTTAATGAAAACTGTCAAATTCGCACAAACCCTGAAAGTAATGATTTATGTAAAATCACATTGAGGCTTTTATTTGATGTCATGGTAACTTTTATCTAACAGTGGTTTCTTATAAAGAATACGAAAAAATTTATTGCTTGCAAAAAATTAAACAAAAACCAACGTTTTCTTATTATTTTGAAAAACTACAATTAAAGACCTAATGCGATCATCTTTAACAGCGTTGAAGCTTAAATAGCTCTTAAAAGATAAATACTTTAAAAATCCTATAGTGATAATGTAGCATTCTTAGTTGTAAAACAAAATATACAAGGAACAGACATAAACATGGGCTACAGTAAGACACAGCTATGTTCTTTATACTGACGTCTGTCTTTAGATATTAAAAAAAAAAAAATTTTCTACACTACTTTGATCTTAAATTTTAGACACACATTTTTGGACATAATTTAAATTAAAACGATAGAAAAAAGTCTAAAAGTTTATGTTACTTCTTGCAGGCTACAAAAATAATAGCAACCAGATGATACAGTGTATAGGAAGTACATTGATAACAATCACCGGTAGAGTAAATTTACTAGATGATATATTTGTAGTGGTTACAGAACCACTTACCATGAGTTAAATATATGTAATATGTAGGCAAAAAAAACTTATTGCTTATAAAGATATGAAAGAAATGCTCAGATCTCGGAAGCAAAGTTAATTAGGTATTTAAGCTGACTACATAAAAAAAAGAACTATTGGCTACCAATGTAAAAAAAAAATGTTTAAATAGATTAAAAGCGAAGTATCAACTAATTTTATATTAAAATGGTGTCTTCTAGCTAAAAAAGTTCAGAAAAATTGTTAGATAATAAAAAAGGTTATTTATTAAAAACGTATTATGTATCATTATTACTGTTATAACTATTATTATTATCCCTTTTTACCACACATCGAGTTTATAGAGTTCTATATTTGTTAAAAAAAAAAAAAAAAAATGATCTACGACCCATGCAAACATACAACCATTTTAATAACTAAACGCGCATGCACTTTTGCACTTTTCGAGGTAATAGAGGTAAAATTTTGTAAAACGGATGCCATTACTAGAAAGCTAAGGAAAAAATATGTAAGAGTATCTGTTTTGATAATTTTTTATTGACGTTTTGAGACCGAAACGACAAGTTGAAAACGTAGTGTTTTACGCTCGCACGGGCCGTCTGCAGCGGCGCTGGGGCAGTTGGCGTGATTTTTCCCTTATATTAAATTTAACAGACTTAGTTTATTCAAGCTTATTAAATACAATATTCTTGAAACATTTTTGTTTTTATTTTTTTATCTATTTATACATCAAACTCTTCTTAAATATTACGTTTGAAGTAAATAACTTTTGTATAGTTAACAATTATGAATAGTATTGTGAAGTAACTGAGTCAAAAAAATTTCTTTTTCGTGAAGTACGCTCTAAACGCTAAAAACTGTCTATTTTAAACGGAGTTTCTTTATTTGAAATGGAGAATTTTCTAAATTCTTTTTGTCATTCAAAATAATTAGTCACCAAGTAATAGCTAAGACGTGATTTTTTGACAATTATTTAACATAATAAATAAAATATCAGTAAATTACGTCACGAGGTCATAATGTGGCTGAAAGGGGCGACATCACGCAGCCATCCATCAGCCACCTAACGTTCAAGTGACTTATACGATTTTTCGTTATCCCGTATAAGAAAGTTTGTTCAATAGGTTGATATAGGTTAAAGTACGGAAAAAGAATCGCTCGGTAAATCGTACTTTGTTTATAAGTAGTGTTCCTATGAACCGAGGTCCTAATGGAGTGCGAACGGATGAACGATAGATAATCGGACGTGCCCAATAACGGGTACGTTTTTTTCGTGATCGATCTTTCGGTCGTTACGATTCTTTCAGCATGTATATCCATGTAAATAGTGAATATAGATATACATTCTTGAGAAATTTAACCGACCGATCGACTACACAAAAAACGAACGCATAATTCAATAGTGAATGATAAAAGAATACATTTTTTTTTACAGTTTCTCAACGTACACTAAAAAAAACTTTCATCAACCGATACTTCATTCATGGATTTCCAGTCCATGTATTAAATATGTGATTTTTCACATAGAGCACAGGACATTCTAGGGAACAGTCAAACATTCATAAAAATTTACTCGCCATCACCTTCTAGTAATTCTGAACTTTCAATAAAAATTATGAAAAAAGCACGTAGTGGTAATTTTGAGTAAACGAACGCAAGAAACGAGAAACAGATCATACCGTAAACGATAAGTATGAGACGGTAAAAACCGGACAACGCTATAGTTAACATAGGTGCAAACTGACTTAACGCAATGACAAAGGTGAATAGCATAAGGCACCGAAAAGACGATGCACACATGCGCCTGGCCGTCACAAAAAAACAACACTTGGCCACCATATATACACAGATGCAAATATCTGTTACAAATTTCAGATATATATATATATATGTATATATAGTCTTATCCTCTTCCTATATTATATAGTCGTAAGAGTTAGAGCTAGGTTTTGCTCCCCCCCGCTCCCCCCCCAAATAAGGGAGTTATTCTTTCATTTTCTTGCGTTTTTCGAGTAATCCTACTTTTTTGATAGCTCCCCCACGCTTCCCCCACCTCCCCCCGCTCCCCCTCAGCTCCCGCCCATTTTCCCCATATCGAATGTAAATTTATTAGTAAAGCCTTGTATATTAACCGTTACAAGTGGTCTAATTTTCACATATAATTTTATTTCGTCATAACAACAAATTTTGTTACAATTATCTAACTTACGATGTTTATTTTGATTACATACTCTAAAATGTCTTTTTAGGTGCTCTGCTTTTAGGGGTAAACGCACCATCTACCGTACAGCCGTAAATTCACTTTATTTTGTCACCATGATTGTAAGACAGTTTGATACTAAATATTAACTCAGTAAATTTTCAATTGTTGTTTAGGATCTCAAGAGAGCACCGAAATTTTTTTGAGGTGTTAGAGCTTGTTAAAATAATTTTATAATAAAAATAGAAAATTAAGTTAACCCTACACAACCTTTTCCACAATTTTGACAAATATTTTTTTGAACGTTTTTTTCATGCCTTTTCAAATGTCTCTGTAAGTGATGATTTCTTTTTAAACTTTTTTCACATTTAATACTCTTAAAAATTTTTTCAATATTTTGGCATTCCTTTGTGTGACGCAAATAGTTTTTCTTGTTTAACATTATAATGCTACACAGATCACATACAAAAAAATTTTTTTTGTGAATTGTTTCGTGCGATGATAGACACTCTTGATTTAAAAATTTTGAGTTACATTTATCACACTGATAAAATTTTTCATCCATGATGGTGTATCTGAAAACATGTAACAAAAAACGGATTGTTCATGATTACATAAATCTGGGTACTAGACGGTACTGAAATTTGCTTTTTTGATGAAAGATAAAATTTGCAAGAGAGTATAAAAATAGTAATGAACTATAGAATAGTTTTTTTGTTACTCTAAAATTTTATTCCAAACAATATTTTTATTTTCAAATTTGTTTTCTGATTCAATTGGAATGAAAATTTTTTTTTGGTTTCAACATCTAGACAGTGCAACATATAATTGCCCATTAGAAAATAATGGTTTTCTAAAGTACAACCCTTAGGCATCAAAACTTTGACCTTAAGAATTATTGATAGCCATAGGAAGAGTTAAGATAAATGGAAATCGTTTTCTGTACAATATAAATGGTAGTGAAGAAGAATTGTTTGTATTGAGTGTTATACTTAGACTAAAGACTTTATTTCCTTTTTTTTTACCTGAGATTATTCCAGCTTCGATGTTGTATGTAAATAATTTTGTAATTCATAATCTCGTACCATTGCAAAGTCCTTCAGATATGTTTAAGTTTCATATTAACATAACAATAGCGTTGATTTTTAAATCTAATTCGTGTGAAAAAAGACTTTCTTTACTACTATTTAAATATTCTGTAAAGAAAATAGTATAAATATTATTGTCTATATTATCTACTCCTTTGTGATTTGCTTTATCGATACTATAGTACGTTACTAATATTCCTACCATACTATTTAAAATTTTTTTGTTTAAAAAGTGAGGGTATTTATTGTGAGATGTTGATATAGCTTTACTTATAAAAGGATCATCATTATTAAAAATTTAAGAACACATATCATTTGTTTTCAATGTCTGAGGAATTATAAAAGTTTTAATGTTGCCTTCTTCTATATCCAGTAGTAATGAAGATAAATTTTTATCAATTAAACGTATATTATTTTTTAAATAGAAAATTTAAAATAAAGGCCAAAAATTAGAAAATTTTATGGTTTCTTGAACAATAGTAATTTTGCTTCCGTTTTTTACTACTGAGAGAATTTGACGAAAGTCTCCACCTAAAATTATTATTTTATTTCCAAAAGGTTTATTACCACTAGATAAATCTTTTTAAGTCCTATCAGCAATTTCTAACGCTTTTTTTGGTACCATAGAAGCTTTATCCAAAGTAATTACTTTTACATTACGTAATTTTTGTTAATCTGGCTCAAACTAGAAGAATGCACTTTCTATAGTGCTTAATTCCAAAGGAAGTCTGAAAGTCCTGTAAGTGGTCATTCCCTTTGAAAGCAGAATAGAAGCAATACCTGTCCAAGCCACTGTAAGAATTTTTTTTCAATTGATACAAAATAATAAATTAATCTTTTGTACAAAAAAGTTTTTCCAGATCTACTAGGACCATCGATGAAAAAAATTTTTTTTTTAATTCTATTATTTCTTGAAAAATTCGACATTCATCACGATTGAGTTGTAAAAATATTTTATAGAATTTATGTTTACAAAATATTCTTTCATCATTGTCAGTATCAATATTTTTTTCATTGTTTCTGTTGGTTCTGGTCAACTGAAATCTTTACAAGACATATTTTCAGAATTAAAAATTTCGTTTGAATGTAAAAGAGCTTTATTTTGATCATATTCACAATTTCCAATGAAAAATTTTTTGTATTTGTTCCAAATAATATTACCAAAAAAATTTTCAGACATAATAAACCATGCGAAAAAATTTCGTAGTTGAAAAGGCAGCATAACGTTACATGCTTCTTCAAAAATTATATTGTTTTGAAAATCGTGTTCTACTAATCCCATAGTAATAGCTGATTTTAGTGAGGGAAAATAAAAAGTGATGGTTAAAAATTCATGTAATTAATTATGATCAATATACATTTATTACATATATAAATTTTAAGTAACAATTATTATAATTCGGGTATTTTTCCATACTTCATAAATCTAATTTGCAATTACGGGGGTTGGTGCGCAGAGCGCGCAGGGGGCATATATAGTTATAAAAGCTTAGAAATATCTATTGACACATACAGGATAGACATCTTATTTAAAAAAGGGAGCCACTAGAAAAAATAATAAAGCTCACCAACAAAAATTCAAGGGCACATCTCTCTGTGTATATAAACTTTACCACTTTTATTTGAAATTAGCAGCTTGTTCTTTACATTTCTTTAAAAACAGACCAGTAATCATACCCCAGCGTAGATAACTTATTCCCAAGTATTTTCGAAAAATGCCATAGTCTTCCGAATTCTGTAAAATATACTTCATCATATTATTTTTATACTAACAATTAATTTTATCATTTTTTAAGGCCTTAAAAAATATTAATACAAACCTTTTTTTGAAAAAATTACACTTATAACACAATAAAAGGGGGAGTTGGCGCACGGAGCGCGCAGGGGGTCGGAGCCCCACTAGTATATATATATATATATATATATATATATATATATATATAAATGTGTGTGTGTGTGTATGTGTGTGTGTTCAGTGTACACTTGAGAGCACGGACGTCATAGAAACGCCTCGCTCAATGAACGAAAAAAAGTCCCCCAGCCTTACGTTTGTCACTGTACGTCTCACTAAACGAACGTTAACAACAAATTTTGCTGTCAAGGATAACGAAAAAATATTTGTTCAGTGGATGTAAATTTTCATGAGTTGTCATTAGGGATTCAAGAAGAAAATTAAATCGTTTCAGATCCTTAGGAGTTAGATAACAAATGATGTATCGACGCTTTGGACGAAGACGATGCACACATTGGCCCTAGACGAAAACTATGCCCTATCGAAGACCCGAGCGAAGATTATGCCCTTTTTTCTAGTCTAGACGAAAACTATGCCTTTTTTTCGAGTCCGGATATGTTAAAAAATATGAAGCAGAAAGGGGTTAGTTGAGAAAGTCATACTAACTATAGTTACTGACTGCACTCATTACATAAACAAAAAGTTTTTATTTAAATGAGCAAAATTACATTAACTAACTAGAGGCAATCAATTTAGCAGGCTCAGCTTAAAGGGCACTAGAGAAGAGCCCTATCCCCCAGTTAACAGTAGGGTATGTATCTGTGTGTATCTTTTTCGTATATGACAGTACATATATAGGTATACTTTCTGTTCCTAAGTGCAATAATCTTATAAATTATATCTCTATCACACACTCTGGGCTGAGCTCGCCAACCTAATTGCCCTATAGCAAATATCATGAACTTACAAAGGTGCTAATAAGTTTGAGAATAAGATTTATAAAAATTTTCAGCCAGAGTATTAAATATAATTTGTAAGGGTCTTCTAGCTTATAACTAACATAAAAAAAATTTAATGAATGATTATGTTATAAAGAAATTTAAGAAAAACTAAAAACTAAGGTATTTTTTACAAAATGTACATTACAATTCAGGTAATTCACCATTATAACCTTATGTTTTATACAAAAATCAATTCTTCAGTTTTAGCGTGTGCTACTAATGAATCGCAAGTACAAAATTTTGATAATGAAAGTTTCTTTATTGTCTGTCTGACAATTCTATGTCGCGTTATAATGATGTTAAACTCAAAATGGCATGATCATACAGAATGAAGATAATAGTAATCATTGAAAGAATAATGTTTTATAAAGAAAACTTCTGTTTTGAACGTTAATTTCAATTACGAAGTCTATTTCTACCTTAGAAAAATAAAGTGAAATTCATTTAATAAGCGATGATTTAGAAGTAATAAAACACGATTTTTAATAGTAATACTTATCTTATCGAGCATTAATATCTATTTGTATCGAAGTCTAAATAAATCGCTACAGAAAACAAAGCTAATATTTAATACATAAACACAAAAATTATCATCAGACAGTTTTATTTAATTGTATAGTTACGTACTGAAGTAAAAGAATACGAGGGCTGAAAAGCTATGCATATTTGTCGTAAGTTGCAAACAGAATCAATGATTTAGAAATAAAAAGTTTACCACGTATGTGGTTTCCTTATTTATTAATAAAACCTTAAGAAAACTTATAAATTTTATTGTATGATGTAAAAAAACCAATCATTAATGTTGAATTGTAATAAATTTATTGCTTTTATGTTAACTTTCGGTCTATATTAGTAAAACTAATAACGAAATTATTGTTAACATTGATTTTTTTTTATCGAATAGTAATCTCTTACATGAAATATAACTATATTATAATGACACAAGTTTATGGAGAAAATAAGTAAATGAGAAAAAAATCACTTAACTCTCCAACTTTCTCAATACAAGTTATAAGAAGTTTAAACTAGACTTGTCCATATATATACTCATAGGGCTTTATCTCCCTTCGCGTTCCAGCCATACCTCATAAGTAGTGGAGAAATTTTGTTTGTTTAATAACTTATATTAAATACATGAGTTTTGGTTAGCACAAATTTTCTTATTCCTTTTTTGAACATAACAAGTAAAAACGACGGTGGGTTGAGGAAATAAAATTTTTGGGTCAAGAGAAGGAGAGTGAGAAGGATTTTTCTTTTTCTTTTGTGGGGGACTAACTAAAAAAGCGTGGGAGAGCGTAGAGTAGCGTGGGTAAGCATAAGAAAGAAAACTAACTGCCCTACACAACGTAATTACGTAATATAAAGACATTATATACATTTTTTCATTGCTTTTTCCAAAACAATGAGACAATATGTAGAGGTTTTTACGGGGCAGATAGTGCGAGAGAAAAATAAATTTAGTAGAAAGCATGAGGGAAAGCATATAAGAGTATAGAAGAGCGTGAGAGAGAAATAAAGAATTTTTTTAAGTTATACTTCTATTGGCGTATTATGAGTAAGGGTATATCAACGATTTCGGATTTTAACCTTGAATAAAAGTGTGACAGACGTGGATTATGCTTGATTCTCCCCCTTCACCTCGTCCCCCGTGACGTACTTCCAATTGTCTCTACAGCATATGACGCCACATTACCACGGCACACATTTTGAACTTCCTGAATTTTTTTTTTTTTTTAGCCAATTCTTCAATGAACAGTTTCAAAAACAGAAAAAAAAACAGTTTCCAAAGAGATTCAAACCCTTCCTTAGCCGCTCCTCAACTTCCGCTCATTTTAATAATACCTCTTGGCCCTCTCTAGCCTCTTTCAATATTGATATAAACGATTTTAGTTTGCCCCTTCTTCGGATAAAAATTATTTTTCATTTAGTACATCAAGATCTTACTTATGATTCAAGCTTATTTCAAAGATTATGGTTTCTTCATAATTTTAAAGTTAGTACAATAATTTTAGAATTTGCTTCTTTTAAAAGAAATTTACCCTACTTACGAATAAAGAAAATATTAAAGGATAAAACTTAATAGAAATGTAATAATTTATCCATAGAATTTCGCATCAATAAGGCAATATCAAAAAAAGATAAGAGCTTTAAAAATTAAGAAATTAACTATTAATTCAAAGAATAAGATTAAAAATTAAAACTTAATGAATATTAACAAATATATAAAATAGACATTACTAAAAAAATGATGATTAATTTAAAAAAAACATTGCTTAATGAAAAATTAATCAATGGATACAATTTATAACTAAACCAAGTTTAATAAGGATCAGTAAATAAATATATGAATTTAATATAATTTTTTTCTATTTTAGCTGAATAGTTTTAAGAATTACTGATTAAAATTCAATAAAAATAAAAATTTGCTTTTTTGACATATGCGTTTTGGCTGCAAGATGCAGCTAGGAGAGGCCGGCTGGCAAAGCGAGGGGAAGTAAAATTAAAAATTTACTTATATTACTCATTTTCGTAATAACATAATTCTTTAATTGCTGGTTTTCTTTATAAAAACAAGCCCATAGAAGTGTAACATAAAAAAGTTTAAAACCTTCATTATTTAAATAAAAATCTCCTGTTAAATGATTCTTATAATTTTTTTTATTTAAATACTAAAAAAAAGTGGTTTGAACTAATAATAAGCAATATGGTACTAGCCTCTCTAAGAGTATTATCAAACCTTAAAATCATGTCTTCGAGACACAGCACGACAGCATTGTTTTGAGGTTCCATAAGTCATGCGTTTTTAAAGTTTTACATAATGTTGCTTCTTATACTTGTAATACTTATTTTTTTATAAATTAAATAAAAATTGATTAATATCATTTTTTAGTAGGAGAATTACAATTGCTCTTTACTGTCCCAATCAATAAGTTTTTACTTCATTATTAAAAACAAAGTTAACTTTACAGTTTTGCCAGATAAGAAAGTGTAAGTACCCTTGAAACTTCTTGTTTTTGCGTAAAAAGAATTTTTATTAAAACAAATTGCGATGGTGGACCTCAGCGTCAAGGGTGTATGTATGTATGGGCGTATCAAAGTTTCTTTACTAACTCATGCAGTTTTTGTTGTTAAGGGCTGAAATTAGATACAGAACTTCGTTTTTTTTCTCCAACGTTATGTTGTAAAATGAGCAAGGTTCCCTGTTTTATAAAAAATTAGCAATCATTTTAAGATGGTACTTTTAGTGAAGAAAACAGTTTTTCAGTTATAACTTTGTTACATAATTTTTTCAAAGTTTCTTGTAGAAGACACAATGGCATATATAACTAAAATGCAACCCTTTTGTGTTTCATATTGTGATTGAGGATGTTACCCTGTACAGGATTGGGCCCGGGAGGCAGTGCTCCTGCACTGTTGTTGCGCCGGATCGGAAGGACGGACAAGAGATGACGAGAACTTTTGGGATTGTAGTGTACGCGGGTAAATATAAAGGCTACTTCCTTTTATTGAGTCAGCTTTAATATTCGTTCGGAACTTAACACTCGCGTACATTGACTTTCTTACATAGGAGGGAGAAGAGACGCAGTGCAGCGTGACTGGTTCTTACTCCCTCAAGTGTTGCAGAGCAGTTGCAGACTGACTTGGCGGAGCGATGATAAGCCGGAGAGAGCACGGAGCTCAGTCTTACCCTCTCTTTCTAGGGCGGCGCATGCGCTTTTCACTCAGAGCACACACGTGGAGCACTCGGCTGAAAACCCTTTTGACACACATACACGCACACAAATGACATCAAGCACATGATGTCATACATACTCCCCGAGTTGATGTACAGAAAGTAGATTGAATGAACATCAAGAAAAATATGAAAATTAGGTCCTTCAACAGGTATAAAAACTAGCTCAGAGACAATATCAATCAAAGCAATGGCAAACAATAGAAAAGATAACTGTGGAGCGCTTTCCACTTACAATAAATCAAATTATTGGTACAATTTTGTATAACGGTATTTTTTTCTTAATTTCTTTAAATTGGTACAATGAGTGTTACCAGAAACAAAGCAAATAGGAAAATTATAAATTATAAAGCGAAAAAATGTGCGATTTTTTTGAATTAATTCTAAGTGTTATTATATTTATAAACTATACAATAAGAGAGGCGGTGAGGTTGGACCGCGAAAATAGTTATACCATCTCTCAAATAATTACTTCATTACTTAACGTGTGCCCGTTGATTCGATCTCGGAAACGGTACGTAGCAAAATTATCTTATGAATCGGTCTGGTTAAGATAGTACTTTGAGTTTTAACCTTTATGACTCGCACCAGCGCCTTTGGATCGTCAAAAGCATCTTCGACTCTCCCGAGAGGCCACTTGCCAGGAGGAGTGTTCTCGTTTTTAATGAATACTAGATCCCCTACCTGTAACGACCGTTGGGGAGGGACCCATTTTTCACGAGTTTGGAGAGAGCTAAGATACTCTGCTGACCACCTGCGCCAAAAACATTGTAAGGCTCGGGACAGTAGCTTCCACCGTTGTAAAGGCGAGATTTTCTTGGAAGTTAAGTCAGGCTCTGGTGTCCAGTAAGAAGATTTGAACATTAAAAAGTGAGAAGGAGTTAGTGGACTTAAATCGGAGGGATCGTCTGTCAAGGGTGCCAAGGGCCTCGAGTTAAGGCATGACTCGATCCTACATAACAACGTGAAAAATTCGACGAAGGTAAGGACTTGGTTTCCGATGACTCTCTTAAGGTGGAATTTCGTCGATTTGACTGCAGCCTCCCATAAACCACCAAAATGGGGGGCTGAAGGGGGGTTGAAGTGCCATTGCGTGCCAAGGGTGCAGAGGGCATCGGCAAAGGAGACGTTTTTATGACGATCCATCAACATTTTGCTCAACTCCCGATCAGCCCCCACAAAGTTAGTGCTTGATCACTATAGAGATCGGAGCACTGGCCGCGACGAGACGTGAAACGTAGGAAGGCCACTATGAAAGAGTCGGCAGTGTAGTCCTCGACGACCTCCAGATGTACAGCTCTCGTGACCATACAAATAAAGACCGCAACGTAGCCCTTAAGGGTGCCTCTCCCGCGGTGCTTTGCTAAACGAACAGGAAAAGAACCGGCGTAATCCACACCAGTTCTTAGAAATGCTGGTGAGGGAGTTACTCTTGCAGCTGGCAGATCTGCCATCAACTACGTTTGTGACTGTGCAGCATACCGGCGACAGGTCAAGCAGTGAGACAGCACAGAACTTTCAATCTGACGACCATTTAGTACCTAGTACTTTCGACGAAGAGCGGTCAAAGTTATTTGGGTACCACCGTGAAGAGTAAGAAGATGATAGCGTTTAACAAGTAACAGGGTGAGAGAATCTCTACCAAACAAGATTAGTGGGTGTTTCGCGTCAGAGTCGAGCAAAGCGTTACTTAGCCTACCTCCAACTTGTAACAATCCATCAGAGAGAAAAGGAGCGAGCTTACGCAAACGGCTCGAGGCAGGAAGATGCTCCTGTTGACTAATGGGCAGATTAGCGTTGCGTTTCCAGACAGTAATGTCATGAGCAAACTGACGCTGTTGATGATCAAAGATCAAAAGCAGAGATCTCGATTCTAACTCAATGGTAGTCAAGCTTGAATAAATGTATCGAGCAAAAGCTTCACGTTTGATGAAACTCAGGTCAGTGGACTGTATAGATGTAGTTAAGGATGACTGCCTCAGTCTACCAAGACATCGATAAGCGAAACGCAGGACGTAAGCCGTGACCCGTGTTAACCTGAACCAATGAGAGCAACGGCTAAGGAGCGAGGTAACGAAGGAGTCAGGCTCCTTTTCTGAACAACTTGCTACGAGGTTGAATGAGAGAGACGGCTCGATGACTTCAAGTTTCAGGTCAGGGTACTGGGGATCAGTCTCATGCAACACGTCTGGGCCATGAAACCACAACTGCTTGGCAATTAGCTGACTAGGGAGAATGCCTCTAGAAGCCAGATCAGCTGTGTTCTGTTTTGAGGAGATGTGATGCCATTTAACGCTCGGCATCAAGTGGTGGATGTCTGAACATCTGTTGGCTACGAAGACCGGCCACTTTGACGGCGGAGCGTTAAGCCAGTGGAGGACATGAAGAGAATCCGTCCACAGATGGATGGGAACTCCATCACAAGGACAGCTATCAGTAAAGTGTCTTACAACTTTAGCCAGTAGATGTGCACCGCACAACTCAAGCCAAGGAATGCTCAGCACCTTAAGGGGGGCAACTCGGGTCTTGGCTATTTGGAGCGACACGTAAACATCATTTTCTACAACCACGCGGGTGTAGACGACAGCGGCGTAGGCTGACTTAGACGCATCAGCGAATCCATGGATCTCCAACCGGATACTAGGGAAATGAAAATTCCAACGGGGAATCCTCACTTGATTGAGTTGAGGAATCTCACTCAACCACCTGACCCAAGGTTCAACAACTGAGTCTGGAAGGGGCGTGTCCCACGAAATTTTAAGTAACCACAGTGATTGTAGCAACATCTTTGGAACTATTATCACCAATGAGAACCAGCCCAAAGGATCGAAGAACCGGGCAGTCTGGGCGAACAAGGTTCTCTTGGTCCAGAGGTTAGGAAACTCATCAACCGTGAATTTGAAAGCAAATTCATCAGTCTGGGGGTCCCATGACAATCCAAGGACTGAAATGGCTTCTGGATTTTCTTGCAAAGTCTTTGGCTGGTCGACTCGATGGTCAAGAGGGATGCTAGCTAAAGCCTGCAGCGAGTTAGAGGACCATTTGCGAAGAGGAAATCGACCTAACTGTGCCAGTTCCGTGAGTTCCTCACATTTTATTGAGGCCTCCTCCAACGAATGACTGCCTGACAAACAGTCATCTACGTAGAATTCTTCGCGGAAAATCCTGGAAGCTCTAGGATGCGATTCAGCATGCTCAGAAGCAAGTTGGAGTAAGACACGAGTCGCCAGGAACGGAGAACACGCGAGACCATAAGTGACGGTAGTAAGGAAGTAAGTTTTAATCGGGGAAGAGACTTCAGGTCTCCAAAGGATCGTTTGAAAAGTTTGATCGTCTGGATGAACTGGAATCTGCCAGAACATCTTTTCTACGTCGGTGGTAAAGGCAAACTTATAAAACCGCCACCTGAGAATCAGCTCGAAAAGAGTTAACAGGAGATTTGGACCTGTGTGGAGTAAGGAGTTCAAAGTCAGACCACCTCTGTTCCTAGCAGAGCTATTAAAGACAATTCGCAGCTTAGGAGTTGGCGTATTGGTCTTCAAAACTCCATGATGAGGAAGAAAACACTTCGCTAGGCTCGAATTCGATACTTCGCGCATGTGACCAAGAGCCAGGTACTCAGCCATAAAGGTCTTGTATGACTCGAACAGGTGAGGGTTATTCCTAAACCTTTTCTCTTGTTGGCGAAACATGGAGAGCGCCGTGTTATAAGAGCATTCCCGAAGGGAAATAGCGTCGGCGACTTGACCTTTAAACGGAAGTCTGACCACAAATCGACCGTCCGAGTATCGCGAGTGCGTGTGAACAAAATGTTCCTCGCGATGAAGATCCTCTCCCTTGAGCTCTGGTATGAAAAGGGATTCTTCGATTAACCAAAATCGTTGCACTATTTCAATTAGATCAAGGTGTTTAGAGATGTGCATTACGGTAACCTCTTCGGGTCGGGCAGTGATTATGTGATTTTCCCGCTTCGCAGAAGGGACATTTTCTGGTGGATGTGGCACAGGTTCGGACAGTAACCATCCGATGCTGGATGCGGAGGCTATAGGTTGATTTGCAGGGCCCCGTCGAATCGAGTTTTGAATAACATGAGCATGGACCGAGGCTCCGAGCAGAACGTCTATTTTATCTAAAGCGTATTGGTCAGGATCTGCAAGTTGGAGTCCTTGAATGTGAGGTAGTGTTAGTAAGCTCCTTGAAATTGGAGACTTATAAGAAGAAATTTTTGGAACTACTAGGACCTCGGTATCACACTTAAAACTCGATTCGAAGTGAGGTTGGAAAGTTATGTAGGTTCTCTTCCGAACAGAGGTCGTAGAAGAATCACCTACACCCGTCAACGAAATACTAGCTGGGTGAGTTTTGAGACTCAACGTATCGCAAAGCGAGCGAGTTATTAAGGAACTTTGAGAGCCCTGATCAACTAATGCTCTTACTAAAATTTTCTGACCATGGTGACCACGAACATAAATTCGAGCGGTAGCTAACAGAACTTTGGGTCCCGAGGGGAAACTAGGGCTAAGGCACAAGCTAGCGGTAGCGCAAAGGTTTTGGTCGGACTGAGACCCTTGATGCTTGTCAGGATCTCCCTCTTAACTATCTGTAGATTTGCCTGACAAGTTTGGACATTTCGCGGGAGTAGACTTAACCTCTTCCTTGTGCAACATGGTGTGGTGCTTCCGGTAGCAAACTGAACATGAGAACTTACTTTTGCACTGCCTAACAAAATGTTGCCCAAGACAGTTGAGACAAAGTTGTCTATCGTTAATGATCTGCCTCCTCTCATCGAGCGATTTATTACGAAAAGACTGACAAGAGTGCAAGCGATGGGACTTACCACAAAGAAAGCAGCTAGGAGATCCTGAATCATCAGGAGATGCAGTGCTCTGATGTACAAACGAAGATTTCTGTTTGGATTTCAAAGAGTCAAGTTGTTGGCCTGGGTTAGGCTTCCGTTAAGTCGACTCTAACGTTTCTAATGTAATGATTTGTGCAGCGATGAACTCACGTAAACGATCAAGAGTCGGAGGTTCATCACTACTACCTAGATGCTTCTGATAATCTCTATTGGCAAAATTATTAAACCTACTAACGATGAGAGCAATGAGAACGTCTTCACTTCCGTTTTCTCTACCCAAAGCGACGAGAGAATCTAGGGGACCTAACATTTCCTTCCTTAGATAAGCGCTTCATTTCCGCACAGGAGTTAGATTTCATATTTGAGCAACTAAGAATCGTACCCGTGTATGTAGTAACCAAGCGCCACTTATTGTCATAATACCTGACAAGAGCGTCCCAGGCCTGTGCGTAAATTTCATCCGAGAGGGGAATATTTTTTATCAGGTCGGCTGCTTCTCCGGTCACATGGGTTCGCAGGTGCTGGTACTTAATAATAGTAGGGAGCTCGGTTTTTTGGTGAACTAAAGGCTTAAAAACGTCGCGAAAGCTTTCCCATGCCTCAAAATTGCCTGAAAACGTAGGAATGTTAACAGAGGGTAACGAAGACAGACTATGTAGAGCTAAGGTGGAAGCTGAGCCGGGGATCACGGTCGGCGAGGTCGGAGGGTCGAACTTAGACGTATAATCCTCGAAGTCACCTGCGACTGAGCAATAGATCTCTTCAAACAAATCAATCAAGTTTTCTTTATATATGTAAGTTTCAAGTTGCTTTAAACGTAACACTTCGGACGGTTAGGAGTGGTGTTAAATGGCACAAAATCAGACACAAGTTGATGCAGAAAGAAATATAACTGGAATTTTAATAACAATAGTAATTGTAAATAACAATACACAATATTAAAACTAAAACAATGTTACAATGTTGATTACCTGAATCAACAATTATGTCGCTTTAGGTGTTACAAGCTTACATTAACAACTTTACATTACACAACAATTATACAATACAGTTTTATATTTGGTGCGAACACATTGAGCGCTTGTAGCTAACTGACTAGAGTACGTGGACAACGAGAGCCGAGGGTGGTGATGACGGTTGAGCTGTGTGCTTTCATAATGACTTATGAGAATCATGAGTCGCACCAGCGGCTAAGTTTTTAAGTGTTAAATACAACAAACTTACATATATTCATGTCCACTGGGTTCCTCATTAAGATTTAAAATTTGATCATGAATCATTAACATTTAATCGTACGAATTCTTAATCACCTTACTCCGAGTCTTGCATTGACCCCGAGTCATTTTCGCTTTTCCTAAGTTTCGAAAATTAGCGCAGGTATTTTTTATTTTGTTGTAGAGCGCTAGCTGCTGTGCGTAAAGGGTTTCTAAATCAGCCATTTCAAAGGAAATTAAGTAAGGACAGCGTTTCTGAGATTGAATGAGGAAGCACGAACAAATACGGGTGACGCGAACAAACGCAAATTAGTGCTCCACGTGACAGCGCTTCTCGTTACAATCAATACCGACAATACAGTACCACGAAAACAATCCTAGCATGTAACTCGCGAATAATAATCAGACCGCAACTGTTAGAGCCGGTTGAATTTAATTCGATTAACAATAGCGAAGAATTCAATAGTACTTAATAGTAGATAAATTTTTAAGAACGCTAACACAAACGCAATTATGTAAATGAACCTGATTGACGATCAGCTGTTTAGTGAAGCTCGTTGAGTAGAAGCACGAAGCTTGGAAAGCTCGCGGCAGCAGCGATCATCATGCACACGGCCCGTGTCAACAGCAAGCAGTAGTGAGCGACGTTGGCAGCAAGTAGTGGTGCGTAGCGTCGTCCCACGTAGCTGATCTGTAGTCTGCAAAGGAGCAGGAGCAAGCAGCAGTGGCAGCTCTTCAAAGGGACATGCGCGCACAGCGGCGCAGTAGCAACAACGCTGATGTGACACGTCGCCAAACGACGACACTCTCAGGCAGGCTGGCCACCTGTAATCAAACAAAGATGGCCGTGGCAGCAGCGGCAAGCGCGGCTGTGACGATCACACATGCGCTGGAAGCGCAAGCGATGATGGCCGTCAGCGAGCTGGAGGCTCACAAGGCTCGGCGCGCTTCGGCAGCCGACGATGTATGGCCAAGGGCGAGCGGGTAGCTTGGCAACCTCGGCGTGTGGCAACGGCCTGCAGCTCCGTGTATAGGGCAGGCGCGGCGACGACGACCACTTCGATCCGGCTCGAAGGACCAATGTACAGGATTGGACCCGGGAGGCAGTGCTCCTGCACTGTTGTTGCGCCGGATCGGAAGGACAGACAAGAGATGACGAGAACTTTTGGGATTGTAGTGTACGCGGGTAAATAAAAGGGCTACTTCCTTTTATTGAGTTAGCTTTAATTTTCGTTCGGAACTAATCACTCGCGTACATTGACTTTCTTACATAGGAGGGAGAAGAGACGCAGTGCAGCGTGACTGGCTCTTACTCCCTTAAGTGTTGCAGAGCAGTTGCAGACTGACTTGGCGGAGCGATGATGAGCCGGGGAGAGCACGGAGCTCCGTCTCTTTCTAGCGCGGCGCATGCGCTTTTCACTCAGAGCACACGCGTGGAGCACTCGGCTGAAAACACTTTTGACACACATACACGCACACAAATGACATCAAGCATTTGATGTCATACATACCCAAACCTTTAGTTAGTCAAAAAAAAAATTGTTAAATAAGAAGCAAATCGTTGTTTCCTATCCAACTTTTTTGTTTTTTACCTAAGATAAGAAATTCAGTGATTACGCTTACTTATTATTAAATTATAAAAAAATTATTTAATCATAGATCTTGTCGGAATGCAACTGTTTTATACATAACATACTCAGTTGAGATATTAAAATAGTTTTTTAAATCGCAAAAAATGCCAAAAAAAGTAAAATAATCGTTTTTTCTATCTCACTTACTCAATAATCATTTTAGACAACAAAGTTAATGTAAAACTTTTGTACCCTTGAGAATATGATTTTTTTGTATCTAACTTTTTTTTTTGTACGATATGATCAATGCCATGAATTGCAAAAAGTTATGAAACAATAGCTTGTTCAGAATGCATACAACTGATGCTCGAGGCGAAACTAAGGCGATGATCATTGTGTTCTGAGGATTGCGTATCATCGTTTTGTGGAATGCATAAATTGTCTTACCTACTTTGCATCAAAAAGTAAACACTTTTGACCCAGTGTGTTAACAGCAATATATTTTCTTTTAATAGTACCACTTTATTTGACAAAATTGCGTTTTTGCATGAACTTAACTACTTGTATAAGACAATAAACAATAAAAATTTATTTTATTTGGTAATTCTAAATATCAAACTCAAGTTTATACTGCTAATTTGGATGAAAATGTAGGAATTGTAGAATTTATTAGAGATATCATAATTGTCATACAATGTTATACTGCATAATCAATAATTATCTGGTAGTGGAATTTGCCATGCAGAACGCAGTGAGGGGCGAAGATCTACCATATATATATATATATATATATATATATATATATATATATATATATATGTGTATATATATTTAATGGGCTCCACTGTCTTGCGCAGGATGCACACTAACCTCTATAACTCAAGCTTTAGCGAAATGTTTCTTTCAATTTTAGAGTAAAAAATATTGTTATTTATTAGTTGATGCATTTTATTAAAGTTTTTTGGATATGTATTTTTCATATTTTTTTGTAGATCTTATAATTATACAGAAAAAATACAATGTTTTGTTAATATTCTAATAACACTTATTCTTTAAAATACATCTAAAAATCAATATTTTATTACATTTTTTTTTTTTTTACTAGGTTACCACAACAGCCTATTGGCCTAGTCACCGGGATAGCCCACTCACCAATTACGTGCGAAAGTCTTTCTGGATCCGCTAATCCCTACCCATAGCCCTGGCACTGTTTCGCATTTACTTAAGCCTGAAGACCTGTAGGGGATAAACAAAAACACTATAATAACTTTAAACGAAGATTCCACGGAAAAATTCGCTGTAAACAGCCGGAACTTTTTTAACAGTGTAAACAGTTTTAGAAAAAATCTGCACTCACCGTGAATTAAGCCCACATCTCCTAGAACGGCGTCTTATCAGTGATAATGACGCCTATTACTGAGCCAATGCCGCTTTCTAATGTTATTATATATTTGCCTTATATTTTAGACTAAAAATAATCGCATCTTTATGTTAAAACGTTAAAAAAAAGCTTGTGTTAAAAGTATCTCAGCGTTTTTTAACTCTTTAAAATCAAATTTTCAGTTTTCAATTGACTGGTTGTAAGATGACCTGAATTGTCTACTTACAGCACTTTTTTTCAAATTCATTACCACATTGAGGACTGATTTCACGATTTGCTTAATACATTTTTGAATGTATCTTTATGTATAGAAACGTCGCAAACGTGCCACTCTTTTAAATATTGTTTGACACATTTCATATTAATTAACTACGTATGTATACGAAAAATAAAAAAAATAACTACATTTTGAGTTAATTGCAAACAGTAATAATTAACATTTTCCCATGAATGTAATTTTTATATAATTACTTGGTTTACATGTCATACACTAATATTTAAGCGTTAAAGTATTTGACTGTTATGTTAAAATATGGTTTGTAAAATACTTCAGGGTTATATAAAAGATAAAATAAAATTTTCAAACACGTATGTATTTAAATAATTATTTTGTAACACGATGACGGCAAAGGATTAGGTAAAACGCTGTTTTTTAAGTCTCTTAAAAATGGCTCATAGACATGTGCTATGTTAATAGGGCAAAACTTTTACGACTATATAAAACTTAAACTAATACACGTAATTTTTTTTCAGGTCATGAAAATAAATTTAACAAATTGAAGTTTCACCTAATTGTATAATAAAATTAACAAAGAAAAGATAAATGCAATAAAAACTTTATACGTACTAATGAGATAAAAAACTTGTATTAGAAACAACTATAATACTTGGTGATTAAAAAGTTAGAAGTGGAAAGAAGTGGGAAAGTAAGTTTGAGAAATAAGGAAGAGAATAAGATAATAGTAAGTGAATGTTAATATTAACTTACAAAAAATAAAAAAGAGTGATAAGAACGGCACAAGTGAGGTTAGATTCACCCGCAAAAGAATGGCAGATATCGAGCGAGACGAGGACAGGGAAGCAGCCACCAAGTGAATTAGGAATGACTAAGAATGAGTTGAAAAAGCAATTAATAATAGAAAGAGAGGGCGACCAAAAGGTACAAGAAACAAAAAGTCAGAGGAGTGCATAAAAGAGGCGGAAGTCTAGAGTAATACCTCAAAAGGGGCTCTTTTGTTAGAAAAGAGCTATTCTCACCAACAAGTGCAGCAAGTACAATGGGTGCTCTGAGTGCAGTAAACGAAACGCCAAAAGTACTGACAAGGGTCAGTCAGGACAATGGGACTTTAATAGAGCTAGCGCATCAAAAAATTGAAGACAAAGGGTACCAAAGTAAAGCAGAGGACACATGGAAAATGAGGAAGAGAGAGGCAAGGGCACAATCCAAAACACCAGAAGTATGCAGTGTGTCTAAGAAAAATAGATGCTTGAGAGGACAAGGGAATGAGCAGCTGTTGATAAGTACGAAAGGACGGAAGTTGCTGCAAGTGGTGCAGGCGACAAGCGTGAGAGGTATCAAACTCAGCAGCTGCAGCTTAGTATAGGGTGTTGCAGACAGATACATACTTAGAAAAGAATAGACTGAGAGAAGGAGGAGAGGAGTTAGAAGAAAAACGGCAAGAAGCAGGAGACGGGGACGGCAGCGACAAACACGATGACACTGCAAGCCAAGACAACAAGGACATCGTTGATGAAAGCAGAGGTAGTCAAGGTAAAGAAAATAAAAAAGAGACTAGAAGGATTAGAATAAGTACGGATAGGCGCACAAAATCCGAAAGCGACAAAAGTAATTCATTCTATCGTGTAAGTAGGATGGACGAATGTGAAATGATACAAGAACTAAAGTTCAAACTAGAGAGAAAAAAAGTTAAAAGAGCCAAGCTAGAAATAGATAATAAATATTCAGTAAAAACTATAGAAAAATTAGTTCAAGAAAATACAAAGCTAAGAAACTATAGATAGTCACAGAAGAGCGTTATTAAAAAAAAAAAAAAAAATCAAATAAATGTCTTGCATAATTTTACAGAGTAGGAAAACCTTTATTTAAGAGATAGTGTGGATATTATGGCAATCAATGTAATAGCAAGAAAAAATGACCAAAATCAAGGGAAAGACTGTTATACTAGAAAAGAATTGAAGACGAGCGAAAACGGTGGAAACAGTGTGAATGAGCCCGGAAAGCTGGAAGCTATGAATAAATGGAAACTAAAGTATAAGAAAAAAAGAGAGAAAAGAAATATTCTAAATACTTATAGTAGATAAAAATCTTAAAAAAGTCAAAATGAGGGTAATTGGAATTGGACTAGTAGTCGAACTAAAAACACTTAAAAAAATGATAAATATTATGAGGAACATGGGAAAACTTAAAAATCTTAACTTTTAGTTAGATAACGATATTTCACGTAGGGAATAATAACTATAACGTAGATACAAATAAGAGAAGAAAAGGAGAAAAACAAAGAAAATAAGGTATACACGCAATATCTTAAAATAAAAATTAATGAGAAACGGTGGGCATGGAATGAATTACCTAAATAAATTTGATGTGATAATATTATAGAAAACATGGATGGAAAAGTAAAGCTTAAGTGATTGGGAGAATAAACTAGAAAAAAATTAGAACTAGTACCAGAAAACAGCCGTTAAAGCTTGTTACCAAGTACCTAATGCTTCATAACAAGCTTTTAATGCCTATCAGAACTCTTCCTTTGGCCTTCCCTTTCTTGCTCTCTCTCAGGTAGATGAATAGGATTACAGGCTAACCATAAAAGGGCTGAAGAAAGAAAATAGAGTAAGAGAAGCAGACTTAGTGGGAATGAACTTACAAGAAAGATGGGAAGATCAAAGAACACTACTAATTAACTTTCTTGTTCATAGATCTCCTCCAAAATCAGAGTCTCTGAATGCGATCAATTCTTTTCCTCCATTTAAAAAAATTCTAATATTGACTGTGCTCTTAAGATACTGAAAACTTCGTTTGTAAATTTTTCAGTGATTTATCATTAGCTTGTTATTAAATCTACTAAGATAATTAACAAAAAAACTTTTGTCGTAAAGAAATATAGTACATAAATATAAAAGACTGCCAACTGCTTCTTTATAAGGTATTAATTCACTTAAAGGTGTATCATTTACAAGACTATTTACATATGTTACCATTCCATGCTCAATAAGTGTATATACTAGACTTACATTATCATACTTGAACAGCTGCAATATGTTTCTTACATTGTTTGACTGATTTATATGTACACCATTAGAAACGGACTTGATTTGCATTCCAAAGTACATAACTGGATTCCTTGGTTTTGTCTGATGTTTATATTAAATTTAGAGTTTGTCTTATCTAGAACTTTATGTATGAATTTTATATTCGGTACTACAATAAAACCATCATCAACGTGTAATACAATTAAAATACTTCTGTTTTTTATTAAAGCAAGCACATGGATCTTCTGCTGCATCTTGAAGATCCAATGAATTCATGAAATTTGAAAATTTTTTATTTGAGACTTTAGGTGACTGTTTTAGGCCATATAGACTTCTCTTTAGTAAATGAATTTGATTTGACTTATGATTACACTTCCTGGCTGATGCATAAAAATTGTTTCTCTTAGATCGCCATGTAGAAAAGCAGTCCCTACATCAGACGAAGCAGTTTTCGTATTTTTAGAGGCCTTTTGTTGAAAACCACGCACAACTAGACATGCTTTATGCCTTTTACCACTTTCCTTAGAAAACACTCTTCAACAGCTTTAAGGTTTTACGTTCTCTAGTTTCTCTACTAAAGTCCATGTTTGCAAACAGGTAAGTGAATTAAATTTATTCATCATGGCTTGCTTTCAATTTATATCCTTAAGTGCTTCAGACACGTAAGTGTTTATTCCACCAAGCAATATGTGACTTAACTTCTTGCACCAACAGAGCTTTAATAACAAATAGTCGTAAAATTTTTTTTGGTGGTTTCAAGATTCTACGATCTCTTAACACTAAAGTCTGAACTGATTTGGGCTTTTCTAATACTTCAAAGCTACTACTGTCAACATCATTTTGGAAACTCTGGAAATCATCATGATCTTCAGATTCAGACTCACTTTCTAAATATTCAGAATTATTTTCCAACTCTGACTCACTCTCAACTGCATTTTACTCTGTTTTATTTGGCATTAATTAAACTGTGTAAGGCTTTTAACTTTATTACTATCTTTCAACATCACATTCCTTGAACTGACTACATCCTTGTCTTCATGAAAAAAAAATCTGAAACCTGGCGTATCAACCCATAACTTACAAAGATACCTTTCTTTGACTTCTTATTAATTTTTCCTCTTTTATGATCTTCAATAAACATATAACTCTTTCAACAAAAAGACCTCCATTTTCTTATATTCATCTCACACATTAACCACAAATCTGCTGGTCTTTTATTATTAACAGTACTAGTACCTGTTTAATTCAGTGTCAAAATGACATAGTTTACTGCCTCAGCCCAGAGATGTATATCAAGGTCATTTGTATGGATGACAGTTTTTGCTGCTTCTACCACTTTCCTATTTTCGCATTCCACATGACCATTTTGCTGAGGTGTATAAGAACTTGATTTTATATGAAAAACACCAAGCTCTTCCAAAAATTCTTTAGTAAAACTATTTTGATTTCTGTTCTATGGTCCGATCTCAACATATTTTTCGTTTGAAAATATTTTCTAAGAACTTTATAATCACTTTCAGTTTAGCAGGAGCTTCACTTTTGATCTCAAATGTGTATAATCGTCCTTAAAGAGCAGAAAATGTTTTGCTCCCTCTCAAGAGTATACATCCATTTCACATAAATCTACATGAATCAAATCCAAGAGCCTGGCTGATACTTTAGGGCTTGCATGATGAGAGACTCTATGCCGTTTACCATAAGTACAACCTTCACATATATAATCATCTCAGTCATTAATAAAATTTTTTTTCCATTTCTAGTCAATGCATTTTTAACATACCTGACATTTTAATGTGCTAGCTTCCCATGCTACTGTCTGAGAGACATACTTAATAAGCACAATTCATTTGATAATCTAATTTAAAATTGCATCTTTCACATCTTTCTATCTCTCACTGCAATTACTCTAGTTACTCTATCAGAATTCTTGAAAACTGATATTTCTGAATCTGCTGACTGAATATATCCCTTATCTATAGCTGATGTAACGAAAAAAAGATCACAGGGCATTTTTTAAGCGTATTAAACTCTTATTAATACTATTTCAGTCCAGTCGTGATCATCAAAGCCCTCCAATTCTATATCACCGACCCCTATTACCTCAAGCTCAGTACCATCACCAATAATAATGGGTGTATGATAATTTAAAATAAAAAAGTTAAGAAATAACTCTTTGCCATAACTCATGTGTTCAGATGATGCACAATCTTAAAACGAAGTATTTATGAAGCTTAGTGCTAATAAACCAGTCTCTGTCGCTGATAAGCTTAATAAAACCAGTGCACACCAACCTTTACCTGTATTTGTACTTCAACTTTTGTCTGTCTTATCTTCAGTCTGGTTTGTGTCTTTATTAGGGCATTCTTTTACAAAGTGTCCTTTAGTCTCACATATTTTACAGCCATATTTATCCTTACAATATTAAATATATTTTTGACGAGTCTTATTTTTACAATTTGCTTTGAGATGTCCTGGCTTACCACATTTATAGCTTTTACTTGACTGCTTAATTTTTGGTTTGTTTACACTCTTAGGAATAAATGCATTCTGATGAGCACACTTACTATGACCATAATCACTATTTAGTCTATCTTTTTCTACTCTTAACGTGTAAATATAACTGTTAGTGACCTTTCATTTCTAGAAACATTATCTTAGGCTGTCCTAAAATGATGAAGTTTTGACGGCAGAATACACAGAATCTTTTGTATTATTCAAGTTTCCGTGAGATTTTTACCCAGAGCAGTCAACCTATCAGCATATTTTTGTACCAACATGGAATCTCAATAACAGACTTTCTATCGTTACATTTGTATCTAAAAAACATCCTCTGTAAACCTTCAATCGATACATCAGACTTTTTACCACATAAAGCTTCTAGCTTTTGAAACATTGCATTTGAAGAAGTAAAATTATTTATCTTCATAGAAATAGATCCACTACAATTACATCTTATGAGAGCTTGAGCCTCAAGATTTTTTGCTGACCATTCGGATATAGCTGCACTTTTATCCGAACTTAAAGGGTTAATCTCAACTCTAGTAGCAACACCGTAAATCTTCTTGCTCTTCAAGATCAAATCTATGGTACATAGGAATTTCTCTAAATAAACAAACAGATTTCCTTAACTTGCTTTTTAAGATTAATTTACTACTTGAATGTAAAATATTAATTTTAAAAAGAAACAATAAACAAAGGCACCTGCAACATAAATATAAAATTATATGATTTCAGTATTGCAGGTTTTCTGATAAAATTTATTAGGATAGCTACACTTTTAAAAATAATAAAAAAATATACCTTTATGTACAAAGTCACTCTGGAAGATCATTCCACACATGCCCTGTCATCTTCTTAAAAAATAAAGTAACATTATGTTGATTTCCTAATTATTTCAATTGGGTTTAATATTTCATCTCCCCTTAACTCCACCCTTCCAATATTCAGCCAACATAATTATTTGTAGGTATCCCTTTTAGCCCCTCTCAATGTAAGCTAACATTAGATCGGTTTCTGTCAGATTTGATTGGATTGCATTTTTAGAACGAAGTTCCTTATGTCGCGTACTCGGGGGGGCTGGAATTTTAAAACCGACAGATTTGATGAAACGGAAGTGGTTTACCGGAAGTCTCTTCCTTAAGTTACCCCCCTTACTTCGTCTCCCTTACCAACAGTTCCCTACACACTTCCCCTCACCCCATCATATACCTTCCAACCGTCCCGCCCTACTCTCCTCCACACCTTTGCCCAACAGTCCCCTTCACACTCCCAAGCAATATATATTTCAACAAATTTTAAATTCATTTTCTCACAATAATTTTTATTTCGCTTTGAATTTTTTCTCTTACAATTCTATAAAAAAAAAAAAAAAAAAAAAAAAAAAAAAAAAAAAAAAAAAAAAACACATCCCTATAAAGTGATTCGAGCCCTCGACCTTCCGCATATGAAACGAGTACCTTTACCCACTCTGCTACGAGCACTGCCGTATATAGGAACTTAGTTTCTTGTACTTATCGTGTGGTTAGTAACTATAATATTTCATTTCCATATTTTATAAAACAAGAAATGAAAAAAAAAAATGAAAAAAATATATTTTCACTGACAATACATTCAACTAATGATAAATTGTTTATTTAATTTTTTTTTTTATGTCGCGTGCTCGGGGGCTTGTTTTAAAAACGACAGATTTTCATAAAACGGAAGTCGCTTGCAAAAAGTCTCTGCTTCTTAAAAAAAAATTTGTTTTTTAAATAATAAATAAAAAAAAAAAATGTTTATTAGCATGAATATGATTACATAGATTATATCGAATAAGGAGCGTTATTACGCATTAAATATTAGTATTATATGCATTAGATGCATAAAATACCAACCAATTTTTTTCAAACCTTATGTTTTTCTGGCATTAAAATAATGCTAAAAATTACTGTTGTAAATAAATTATTTAATAAATAAACAAATGATTAAAATAAACGTATACGATAGAGTTAAAGAACGTATCAATGGTTTTTAGAGGAGCTTATTTCGAATTCAACAAAGGAATTATATTACAATATCACATAATTATAAAAACATACTAAATTATTAAATCAATAATAAATTAATTATGTAAGATCATTACATATGTATATTTCAAGTGACATATCATTTTAATGGTTTTAAAGAGCGCTTATTTTGAATTTGATAAACAAATAATGGCAAAATGTCATTAAGTAATAATAAAAAAATGAAACAAAAATTGTTATAATGGGCTATACAATTGCAAAAAAATAAGTGAAAAAAAAAAAATTAAAATTGAATATTAAAACAAAATAAAACAAAATTACAAAAGACATAAATAAATACAATAAATTGGAAAAAAAATATAATGAAAAAAGGGAATGAAAAAAAAAGATTAAATATGAAAATAAAAAAAAAATTAAATAAAGGAAATACAAAAAAAAAATAAGAATAAAAATGTAATGAAATTATTCACGAAAAAATAATGAAATAAAATATTAAAAAAATGAAACAAGAAATAAAAAAAAACAAAAGAAAAAAATGTAAGGAAAATTAAAAAAAAAAAAAAAAAACAGTAATGAAATAAAATATGACAAAATAATAAAATTAAATATAAAAAAAAAATAAAACAAGAAATAAAAAAAAAAATAAAACAAGAAATTAAAGAAAAAAAAGGAAAAAAATACAAAGGAGATATAGAAAAATAATAAAATTTTTAAAAAAGTAACGTAATGAAATATGACAAAATAATAAAATGAAATATGAAAAAAAATAAAACAAGAAACGAAAAAAAAAATTAAAAAAAAATAAAATAAAAAAATAAATAAAAAATAAACAAATTAAAAGAAACAAACCAGAGGGTATAAAAAATTCATGGGACCCACGGTAAGAACGAAGTTCTTTAAACATGACATGAGTACAAAGACACACAATTTCTCTGGTAACAAGGGGGTTGCAAGACCCATAGGAAGAACGAAGCTCTATAAAAATAAGTACTGCATTCATGTAGTTTACTGAAACAAAAACTTTAAAAACAAATAACAAACCAGAGGGTATTAATGGGTCATGGGACCCACGGTAATAACGAAGTTCTTTAAACATGAGATGAGTATAGACACAATTTCTTAGGTAACAAGGGGGTCGCCAGACCTACAGGAAGAACAAAGCTCTGTAAACGTTAGTACTGCATTCATGTTGTTTACTAAAACAAAAACTTGAAAAACGAATAAAAAAAAAAAAAAATAGTCTACTACTCACGATGGTTGAACTTCGTGAGAACGTCGTGCATACATACAGTACTCACGAAGTTCAACCATTGTGAGTAGTAAACTATTTTTTTTTTTTTTAATTCGTTTTTCAAGTTTTTGTTTAAGTAAACAATATGAATGCAGTACTAACATTTACAGAGCTTCGTTCTTCCTGTAGGTCTGGCGACCCCCTTGTTACCTAACAAATTGTGTCTATACTCATCTGATGTTTAAAGAACTTCGTTATTACCGTGGGCCCATGACCCATTAATACCCCCTGGTTTGTTGTTTTAATTTTCTTTATAATTTTTTCCTTTTTTTTTTTTTTTTTTCATTTCTTATTTTATTTTATTTTTCATTTCTTGTTTTTTTTTCATATTTCATTTTATTACATTTTTGTTCATTTTTTTGTATTTCCTTTACTTAATTTTTTTTTTATTTTTATATTTAATCTTTTTTTTATTCCCTTTTTTATTTTATTTTTTCTCATTCCGTTGTATTTATTCATGTCTTTTGTAATTTTATTTCATTTTATTTTTATATTTCACTTCATTAATTTTTTTTGAAATTTTTTTTTCACTTATTTTTTTGCGATGTAGCTCATTAATGCAATTTTTGTTTTATTTTTATATAACTACTTAATGACATTGTGCCATTATTTGTTTATTAAATTCAAAATAAGTGCCCTTGAAAACCATTAAAATGATATGAAACTCGAAATATATTTATACAATGACCTTACATAATTCATTCATAATTGATTTAATGATTTACTTTAGTCATATAATTGTGTGATAATGTAACATAATTTGTTTGTCGAATTCGAAGTAAGCAACTTTTATTTGTCGAATTCGAAATAAGCGCCTTTAAAAACCATTTATACGTTCTTCAGTTGATACGTTCTTTAACTTCATTCTACATGTTTATTTTATTTTATTTTATTTTTTTTTTTTTTTTTTTTTTTTTTTTTTTTAAATGTACTATTTACAAAACAAATTTAGATGTATTATTTAGAAAACAAATACATAATTAAATGTATTATTAGTAAATACATTTAAAAATGGAATGTTATAGTTACGAACCACACCATAAGTACAAGAAACCGAGTTCCTATAGTCGGCAGCGCTCGTACCAGAGTGGGTAAGGTACTGGACTTATGTTTAGGAGATCGAGGGTTCAAAACTCTTTGTTGGAAAATGTTTTTTTTTTTTTTTTTTTTTTTTTTTTTTTTTTTTTTTTTTTTTTTTTTTTTTTTTGTAGAATTGTAAAAATTTAAAGTCAAATAAAAATTATTGTGGGAAGATAAAATTAAAATTTGTTTAAAAATTAATTGCTTGGGAGTGTGAGGGGGAATGGTGGGTAAAGGTGTGCAGAAAAGTAACACGGCACGGTTGGCAGATATACATATGTAGTGAGGAGAGGGGAAGTGTATAGAGAACATTAGGTGAGGGGGACGGGGTAAGGGGGAAACTTGAGAGGAAGAGACTTAGGGTGAAACCACTTTCGTTTCCAAAAAAAAAAAAAATCTGTCGGTTTTAAAACTCCAGCCCCCCGAGTAACGCGACATAAAGAAATTCGTTCTAAAAAAGATAAGAAAATTTAGTTCAGTACTCACGATAGTTGAACTTCGTGAGTACGTCATGCATAAATACAGTACTCACGAAGTTAAACTATTGTGAGTACTGAACTAAATTTTTTTATTTTTTTTATTTGTCTTTCAAGTTTTGGTTTCAGTGAACTACATGAATGCAGTACTTATTTTTATAGAGCTTCGTTCTTCCTATGGGTCTGGCAACCCCCTTGTTACTTGAGAAATTGTGTGTCTTTGTACTTATGTCATGTTTAAAGAACTTCGTTTTTACCGTGGGTCCCATGATCCATTTATACCTCCTGGTTTGTTTCTTTCAATTTGTTTATTTTTTTTTTTTCCTTTATTTTTTATTTTTTTTTTTCTTTCATTTCTTGTTTTATTTTTTTTTTTATATTTTATTTCATTACTTTTTTTTTATTTTTTTATTTTTTTTCATTTTCTTTATATTTTTTTTTAAGAACTCCCTACAGTCCTTTTATCTATTCAAATTTCGTAATACCTCCATCTGTCCTCAACTCTCTCTCATTTTTATCACGACACTGAAACCTTTCTTGGATCCCTTATTTTTATAATACCCTTTACAATTATAGAAAATGTAATTTTTACAGTTACTGCAATAATAGTTCTTATAGGCTCCCTTAGCCCGTACAAAATTTTTGTCAACTATTTTTGTTTGTTCGTCATTCAATCCAATAAAATATTTATTTCTGATCCTACCTCATCATGCTTTTTAATACTTACTAAGCTCCATTTTAGCTACCCTTACTATTAAGTAAGACTATTACAGTTTGTTTATTATGTTCTTTAGATTTTTTTAGCTAGATTCTCTTAGATCTACATATTTCTTTTGACTTCTAAATGCAAAAAAAAAATTAAACTACAATAGTTTGACAGTCCGTTGTTAAACAGTATGAGAGACAACTGGACAACTAGGATTTGCCAATAAGCGCGGAAGTGTATGACGTTTGTAGCTACGCGATTCGATGTCTCGTCGAAGACTCTCAGCTATGAACTGTAGGACTGTGAGCTAGGTAACAAAAAATTATAATTAGAGTTGCTTTGATTAATGCATAAATTTTAATTGCCAAATGTGAGTAAATTAAACTCATTATGGACATAAAAAAAGTGATAACTTTACATAGACAAATATACACACCATATTATAAACTAATCATTAAATGTTATGTAACTAATTATACCTTTGGTAATCATACCTGCTTGAAACACATAAATTATTACATCCTTTATTCATTAAACATGCATTTACTTTGGGTAATAATTTTGCCCAAAAAATTTTATGGGATCTTGTATTTTTATGCACTTTATACGCATAAAACCATCGTTTGAAGTAAAAGTTCTCTTTTTTCTCTATAAAATAAAAAACGTTTTCCAAAACGTTGAAAATTTTTTCTTATCTCTACGAATTTCGAACCTTCATCACTAATTTCATGCATTATAACTGTTTCTGAAAAAGTTTTTTACCATCCAAAGTTACATATGTGTGAAGGTTAGCCCTTGCCCCCAATAATTCTATTAACAAACTAATATTTTGAGATTTTCGTGTTATCAGCCATCTCAATTTTTCAAAAAATTGGATTGAACGTAATATCATTTTCAAACACGTAAATGTAACATTGTTGTAGCTAGTTCTTAAAAGCTACTGTGTAAGGTAAATTCTTATTTATGAACAAGTATCTCCATATGTTTTTAACTTTTCATTTATACGCTTAACCGATATGCTCCAATATGAAATCATGAGTCCTATAGATTTTATTACACTAAAGTGATCTTTTGCTATTGGAGGTCTTTATCAAGTTAAATACATTGTATTTAAAGTTTCTGTTAACTGTGATTAACGACTTTATCAGCAGCTACGATTCGGAGACAGGACGAATATCAACTATTTCCCATAAAATTAAAAATAATTTTCAATCAGGATTGGCTCAAGTACAAACTGCGAATTATAAGTCCCAAATATCTCATGAAAATGATTATTTTAGCGGCAGATTATCTTTTTTTATTTTATCCTGGAAATTCTTACTTGGCCTTTTAGATTATTTTTTACTCGAGCCGTACCATATAACTTTTTTTAGCTTCGCGGGCCTATGTTATAATACAGGCCGATGTACAAAAAAATAGTTATATGGTACGGCCCCTGACGGAGCAAGGTTTGGAGTTACTGTCGATTTTTCCGTAATTAAAGTTTCTTATTGAATTATTTACAATGTCCATGGTAAAAATTTTATCTTTAAAAATGACGTTGATCGATACTTTAATTAAAGGGTTTTTCAATACTCCTTCCAGATGATGATGCATCAAAACTAAATGAACATTTCTTTATATTAAAAATCTATTGTTTAATTAAAGGAGAGAGAACCCTATGTATATATATATATATATATATATATATATGTATATCTTTTTTTTCATTTTTACGCATTTTTACGCTGTTATTTGTGTTTCTATTCGAATTCATCCTGCTCTCCCACCATCTCACCTACATGCTTTTATACTTCACATCTTTGAAAAAAGGAAGAAAACGTTTTTAATCTTGTGTTATACACTTATACTGTTTAAGGCAGCCAGTTTTCTCTCTCATATTTTTCCACGCCATGCACTATTTTACACGCTGTTAAGCGTCTACAGTTATTTCCTTCAAAACAGAAAAAAATTATATTATATGTTGGAGCTCTATGTTTTATACAATAATAAAATAAATAAATACTTAATCGTTAAAACAAAAAACACAACGTAGGGACTTATATGTATACAATTTGAAGATATTGGTACGGAATGTGCATGCGAGGAGAGGGGAGAAGTGGTCGCCTGTCTTCTAACGTCAGCCACTTTCTTGTCTTCGTTTCTCCAGCACTCGCATGTTTTTTAAGTGCTAATATCGCTACAAAAGGAGATGGACAGGTATCAACCTCACGTACATGTATGTACGTTTGGTTCGTGCAATCATAGCCAGCAGCTGCTTACGTCCTAATATTTTTTGTGACTTACTGTGCTTAGTCCAATCTATGTCCGTCTCTGCGTCACTTGTTATTAGAAAAATCAAGTTCACTCATACGTAAATCTCGGCAGCCCCACGAGGGACTTTTGCTATCGGGGCCCCATATGTGCTTAACTAAACACATTTTTATATCATTGCATGATAATCCGTACTGTGTGCGTGTCACGCGGAATATTGATCTGCATTGCGTTTTGCGTCAATTATATATAGTATTTTAGTTTGTCCAGTATTCTTTCCGAGTAAGTAACAATTAAGTTCTCTATTATTAAACTGTTCAGTTTAGGCAAAGAGCCTTTTATTAAAAGAATATTTGTGTTTTGTTCTATTAAATTATTTGGAGAAAAAAAAGCCTTAGTATAAAAACTATCGAAAAGACCTTTAAACACAGAAATCGATGACTAAACACCTCCCCTGTTTTTTGCTTTCAAACATCTTTTCCACTTGTTCTTTTTTAAAAAAGATTCAAGGAATGAGTAAAAAAAAGTTTATGTATTTAAGTATTAGTTATTGCAATAATTAAATTTTTAAGCTTTACAAAAAGTACTGCTAAAGTGAATTAAGTTTTAAAATATTGTGGAACCTCTTGCGTTCAATTTAATAATTATGAATCAGTCTTAATAATTCAAATTAATATTATTATTAATTAGTGTTTACACAATGTAACCAATTTCTAGATTCGCAACAAATTACTTTCAAACTATTAGGATGAATTTATGAATTGATGGAAAAAATTTGATGCATCTCCACAGTTTCAATTGATGTAAGAATATAATTATTTCTAAATGTATACAAAAATTCAATATAAATACTTTAAATATTGAGGGAATTATATTAATTCTCTCTCCATCGGCTGTACTTTTAGTGATTGTGTTTATGATGCGTGTTCTGACAAATTGCTAGAGCGGAGTTTTGAGCGACGATTGCCTGGCGAATAATAGCGAAACGTATAAGATTTAAACTTCACAACAGTTTAAGAAATGCGCAGCAATGCAAAACTAGCGTCTACGGCGAGACGTGCAGGTCGAGCAGCGACGGCTTCGCGGGAGCGTCCTGTCGATTCGATCGCCGATGCGAGAAGAAAGCTAGGCACCTCGCACGGGAATCGTGCAAAACTAGTAAAATTCAAAAGAGTACCAGGACGGGGAGACACACACACACATGATGAAGAGACTTTTCAAGATTCAACACATCTATTATTTGTTTCATGATCGATAATTACGATGTAAGTGTATGTGACTCCCACCAAATGGTTAGTGCCACTATCGACTTCCACTCCAGCGCAATTACAATACCAGGCAATCGTACCGAAATTCTCCGCTCAAGTGAACAGATTATATACTTCATTATTAAAACTTTGTTATGATGTTACTATTTTTTGCCACACAATGTTGTCAATTCATTAATTATTTTCAAATTTCATTAAAATTGATTAGTTGTTTTTAGATATTTGCATCTAGATAAAGCTACATGTTTCAGCTTCCTGGACCATGTCTTATTAAAATTATTTATTTTTCTTTACCAATAAGTAAAAAAAAAAAATTCACTACTCTCTTGATATTACTTACTCACTAAATTGTGAGTAAGTAATATTAAGCATATTTATTAAAAAAATTAAAACTTTATTTAATAAGTATTTACAGATATTTACATTATATTCTAGAAATTTCTAATTTTCAGAACACTTATCATATTTAAAAAAAAAACAAAAAAGTTTGATTCTAAAAGGGCTTAATTTTCATAAACTTAGTTAAAATTCTGTGTAAAGAATTATTTTTGTATATTTTAAATCGTTTTTCCACTAATTTTTTCTTAAATCAACAATTAAGAAGAAAATTTTTTCTGGTTGAAATAATCCTATAGTAGTTGCAGTGTCCTTTAAACTTTTATTTTTATTTTCAACTCTCTATCCAACATATGCTTGAAACATTTTTACTTTTTATCTTTTTTTTCTAGAGTATTAATGAAATTTTAAATGTCCATACCTATAGAAAGAAATTTAATTAATTTATTACATAGATACACACAGCATGGCCTAAATTATTTACAAAATGAACTTGCCACATGATCAAACTACGACAACATTTTCGAAAAGTATATTTTAAATTTTAAATAAATTGTAAGTTCTTTGAATTTGTAAAAAAAAGGTGTTCTTTCTCATTATCATAAGCATTAATTTTTTTTAACAAAAAATTTAGTACATAGGATAGTACGATTTTAAATTTGGTAGACATACACCAATATTACTCATAAACTTTTTTAAGAAACTGCTATAACGGTAGATGATTAATTGGCTTCGTTCTCTAGTGGACTGTATGGTCTAATTAGGAGCGAGAGAACACTTAGGATGGTAGCGGTAGGAGGGAGAGAACACTTTGAGATAATAAAAAACACTTGATAATAATTCACTAACTCTTTAAAGCTGTTTAATAAAAATTTCACTGTCTTATTACAAATTTTGCTGCATAATACAAGATTACCACGTATTTCTTACAATTCTTATATTAGCTGTTATATTCATTTTTTATTTCATAAAGGTTTCAGTAAATATCATTTTTTAACTAATAGTAATAAATTAAAGTTCAATTTAAATATTAAAGCGATTAACGACAGACCAATACTATATAGAGACCGCGTTTTAACTATGTGCTGGTCTCGCCGTGACGTCATGTGCAACGAGCCATAAGCAACTGTTGGCGCAAGTGAAAGGAAGCAAGCGCGCGCTCATTTACTAAGATACAGCACACTTACTCAGCCCACATACAACAAACGCGCCTCTCTTGACTCGATCGCTATAGCTCTTTTTCTTTCTTCTCTCCCTTCTAGTTGCTATCTGTTTGAATCATTGGAGCTTCATTTTAAACAGTACAGATTGTAAGAAAAATTAATTTAATCATATTTACAAAAAGGCTAAAGCCATAATGATACTTTTTGAAAATATGAATTGATTATTTTATTCTTTTAAGAAAAAATGTCTCTACAGCTTGGACTGCTATTGCATCCATTGAAGGTTCAAAAAGTGTGATGACGTATTCCCTAGCAATGCCAGAATAATGGTTTGAAAGTTAAAAATTCGTTTTCAAATTATACAGAAGAATGTGTAATAAAAAATTTTCACACAAATAAATTTTATTGAAAAAAGTATAGATACACGATAGTAGTGTACAATAAAACTAATTTTTTTTTGAATTTTAAAAAATATTAAGTTATACTTAACATAAAATAAAGCCTATTTAACTGAGCAAAAAAAAATTAAGTAATTCGATTTTTTGTTTACTACTGTAAAAGTAAAAAAAATTCGTCGGGCTACATGGATCAGATAAAACATTCAATCAAATCTTACAACAAACAAACTGTGATAGTTTTACCTCATGTTATAGGTGTATAAACGAAGGCCAAGAGAGTATCACATATATTTAGGGGGTAGCAGATCCAATAGAATCTTACATACTATGAAATTGCAAACTAAATAAGTATTACCTAATACCAATCAGAACACATACTTTGATAATTCCATAGCATCAATGTCATAACTATGGATCTGAAAAAACGCATAGCTTTACATAAGTAAGTTTTTATATACATGTGGATAAAAGTTGCTTGAAGGGGTAGTATGTGAACATTATTAGGAAATTATCCAAAGAGTTATTAGGAAAACAAAATCGTACTTATGCAGACAGCCTGCATAACACTTCAATGTGATTATTATATCCATCCTGAAAAAATTAGTATCACGTGACTGTCAACAGAATACGCCCTGATCTAATTGGCCGTGAATAAAAAAGGCGGTGCATTTAAATGTACGCATGAGAATGAGTAGACAAGCGCTAGCTACGTCTAATGCCCTAAAGGCTAATCAAGGTCGTTTTATTCATTTAAGCTTAGTTTTATTTTTAAAATTTAATTATGAGGTTAAGAGTATATAATTATTAGATATATATTTAATCAAAAAAGTTTAGGGAGTTGGCGCGTGGAGGGCGTAGGTGGCGAAGTCCCCTTGTATCATAAAGTACGTAAAGTTAACGTTTGTCACCGTCTATAAACATACACACGCGCGCGCGCACATGTATATATATACTGGAGAGGCCTAGCCTTATTTAAACATGATACTAATTTTGTATAGAATTCCTATTCGTAGGGAAGAGAGAACAAATAACAAAAGTCAATTACTGATTACTTCTATACTTTCTTGAAATTACTGCTTTATCAAACAAAATGATTTATAATTA